>NC_091205.1:4771290-4961290 GCF_040958095.1 Procambarus clarkii | reverse complement strand
CTCTTTACCTTCCCCAGTTTCCTTATGTGTTTCTTCAGGTGGGGGCTCCATGATGGCATGGCATACTCTAAGACTGGTCTCACGTAGGCAGTGTAAAGCGCCCTAAAAGCCTCCTCACTTAGGTTTCTGAATGGCGTTTTAATTTTCGTCAGTGTAGAGTACGCTGCTGTCGTTATCCTATTTATATGTGCCTCAGGAATTAGATTAGGTGTCACATCCACTCCCAGGTCTCTTTCTCAAATCGTTACAGGTTGGCAGTTCCCCTTCATTGTGTACTGTCCCTTTGGTCGTCTATCACCTGATCCCATTTCCATAACTTTACATTTACTGGTGTTGAACTCCAGTAGCCATTTCCCTGACCATCTCTGCAACCTGTTTAAGTCCTCTCGGATGATACTACAATTCTCATCTGTCACAACTCTTCTCATTAATTTTGCGTCATCCTGCAAACATTGACATGTATGATTCCACTCCTGTAAACATATCATTTACGTAAATTAGAAAGAGGATTGGGACCAGCACCGATCCTTGAGGTACTCCAGTCGTTACTGTTCGCCAGTCCGACTTCTCGCCCCTTACCATTACCCTCTGGCTCCTTCATGTTAGGTAGTGCCTCACCCATGCTAAAGCCTTTCCGCTTACTCCTGCCTGCCTCTCAAGTTTGTAAAGCAGTCTCATGTGCGGTACCGTATCAAAGGCCTTTTGGCTGTCAAGAAATATACAGTCTGCCCAGCCTTCTCTGTCCTGCCTTATCCTTGTTACTTTGTCATAGAATTCTAAAAGGTATGTTAGGCATGATTTCCCTGTCCAGAACCCATGTTGGTGCTTGTTTACAAACCCACTGCTCTCCAGGTGCTCAACAAGTCTTAGCCTAATTATTCTTTCAAGTATTTTGCAAGGGATGCTTATCAGTGATACGGTCTGTAGTTAAGTGCCTCCTCCCTATCACCTTTCTTGAAAATCGGTACATTTGCTTCCTTCCAGCAACTGGGCAATTCTCCCGACATAAGTGACTCATTAAATATCATTTCCCAGAGGCACGCTGTGTGTGTGTGTGTGTGTGTGTGTGTGTGTGTGTGTGTGTGTGTGTGTGTGTGTGTGTGTGTGTGTGTTTACTACTTGTGTTTTTGCGGGGGTTGAGCTTTGCTCTTTCGGCCTGCCTCTCAAATGCTTATCAACTGTTTACTAACTACTTTTTTTTTTTTCCACACCACACACACACCCCAGGAAGCAGCCCGTGACAGCTGACTAACTCCCAGGTACCTATTTACTGCTAGGTAGCAGGGGCACTTAGGGTGAAAGAAACTTTGCCCATTTGTTTCTGCCTCGTGCGGGAATCGAACCCGCGCCACAGAATTACGAGTCCTGCGCACTATCCACCAGGCTACGAGGCCCCTGTGTGTGTGTGTGTGTGTGTGTGTGTGTGTGTGTGTGTGTACTCACCTAGTTGTGTTTGCGGGGGTTGAGCTCTGGCTCTTTGGTCCCGCCTCTCAACCGTCAATCAACAGGTGTACAGATTCCTGAGCCTATCGGGCTCTGTCATATCTACACTTGAAACTGTGTATGGAGTCAGCCTCCACCACATCACCCCCTAATGCATTCCATTTGTCAACCACTCTGACACTAAAAAAGTTCTTTCTAATATCTCTGTGGCTCATTTGGGCACTCAGTTTCCACCTGTGTCCCCTTGTGCGTGTTCCCCTTGTGTTAAATAGACTGTCTTTATCTACCCTATCAATCCCCTTCAGAATCTTGAATGTGGTGATCATGTCCCCCCTAACTCTTCTGTCTTCCAGCGAAGTGAGGTTTAATTCCCGTAGTCTCTCCTCGTAGCTCATACCTCTCAGCTCAGGTACTAGTCTGGTGGCAAACCTTTGAACCTTTTCCAGTTTAGTCTTATCCTTGACTAGATATGGACTCCATGCTGGGGCTGCATACTCCAGGATTGGCCTGACATATGTGGTATACAAAGTTCTGAATGATTCTTTACGCAAGTTTCTGAATGCCGTTCGTATGTTGGCCAGCCTGGCATATGCCGCTGATGTTATCCGCTTGATATGTGCTGCAGGAGACAGGTCTGGCGTGATATCAACCCCCAAGTCTTCTTCCTTCTCTGACTCCTGAAGAATTTCCTCTCCCAGATGATACCTTGTATCTGGCCTCCTGCTCCCTACACCTATCTTCATTACATTACATTTGGTTGGGTTAAACTCTAACAACCATTTGTTCGACCATTCCTTCAGTTTGTCTAGGTCTTCTTGAAGCCTCAAACAGTCCTCTTCTGTTTTAATCCTTCTCATAATTTTAGCATCGTCCGCAAACATTGAGAGAAATGAATCGATACCCTCCGGGAGATCATTTACATATATCAGAAACAAGATAGGACCGAGTACAGAGCCCTGTGGGACTCCACTGGTGACTTCACGCCAATCGGAGGTCTCACCCCTCACCGTAACTCTCTGCTTCCTATTGCTTAGATACTCCCTTATCCACTGGAGCACCTTACCAGCTACACCTGCCTGTCTCTCCTGCTTATGTACCAGCCTCTTATGCGGTACTGTGTCAAAGGCTTTCCGACAATCCAAGAAAATGCAGTCCGCCCAGCCCTCTCTTTCTTGCTTAATCTGTGTCACCTGATCGTAGAATTCTATCAAGCCTGTAAGGCAAGATTTACCCTCCCTGAATCCATGTTGGCGATTTGTCACGAAGTCCCTTCTCTCCAGATGTGTTACCAGGTTTTTTCTCACGATCTTCTCCATCACCTTGCATGGTATACAAGTCAAGGACACTGGCCTGTAGTTCAGTGCCTCTTGTCTGTCGCCCTTTTTGTATATTGGGACCACATTCGCCGTCTTCCATATTTCTGGTAGGGCTCCCGTCTCTAGTGACTTACTATACACTATGGAGAGTGGCAAGCAAAGTGCCTCTGCACACTCTTTCAGTACCCATGGTGAGATCCCATCTGGACCAACAGCCTTTCTAACATCCAGATCCAGCAGGTGTCTCTTGACCTCCTCTCTCGTAATTTCGAACTCCTCCAAGGCCGCCTGGTTTACCTCCCTTTCTCCTAGCACAGTGACCCCACCCTGTTCTATTGTGAAGACCTCCTGGAACCTCTTGTTGAGTTCCTCACACACCTCTCTGTCATTCTCTGTATACCTGTCCTCGCCTGTTCTAAGTTTCAGTACCTGTTCTTTCACTGTTGTTTTCCTTCTGATGTGACTGTGGAGTAGCTTTGGTTCAGTCTTGGCTTTGTTTGCTATATCATTTTCAAAATTTTTCTCTGCTTCTCTTCTCACCCTGACGTACTCATTCCTGGTTCTCTGGTATCTCTCTCTGCTTTCTGGTGTTCTGTTATTCCGGAAGTTCCTCCACGCCTTTTTGTTCAGTTTCTTCGCTTCGATACATGCCTCTTATACCATGGATTCTTCTGTTGCTTCTCGGATTTTTCCCTTTGGGCCGGGATGAACCTGTTTACTGCCTCCTGACACTTTTGGGTAACATAGTCCATCATACCCTGTACAGACTTGTCTCTGAGGTTTGTGTCCCAAGGTATTTCACTTAGGAAACTTCTCATCTGTTCATAATTCCCCTTTCGGTATGCCAGCCTTTTGATTCCTAGTTCTTTTTTGGGGGAGATAAGTCCTAGCTCTACCAAGTACTCAAAGTTCAATACACTGTGGTCACTCATTCCCAAGGGCGCTTCCATCTTAACTTCCCTTATATCCCATTCATTTAGGGTAAATATCAAATCAAGCATTGCTGGTTCATCTTTTCCTCTCATTCTTGTTGGTTCTTTGGTGTGCTGGCTTAGAAAGTTTCTTGTTGCCCCGTCCAGCAGCTTAGCCCTCCATGTTTCTGGTCCTCCATGCGGGTCTCTGTTCTTCCAATCTATCTTCCCATGGTTGAAGTCTCCCATAATTAGGAATCCATATCCATTCCTGCTAGCAACAGAAGCTGCTCTTTCTATTATGTTAATGGAGGCCATGTTGTTTCTATCATATTCCTGTCTAGGTCTTCTGTCATTTGGTGGTGGATTATATATGACTGCGACTATAATTTTTTTCCCTCCATTTGTTACAGTACCTGCTATGTAGTCACTGAAACCTTCACAGCCCTGAATATCCATCTCCTCAAAATCCCAGCCTTTTCTTACCAGCAGAGCTACACCACCCCCACCTCTTCCTTCCCTCTCTTTCCTCATAACATAACAGTCCTGTGGGAACACTGCATTTGTTATCGTTTTCGTGATCTTTGTTTCTGTGAGGGCTATTATGTCTGGGTTTTCCTCTAGTACCAGTTCTCCAAGCTCATTTGCTTTATTTGTAATTCCATCTATGTTAGTGTACATCGCTTTGAGGCTCACTTTCTTCTGTCCCTTCTCAAATCGCCTCCTTGGTGAGTGTTCTGCTGGTGGGGGAGGCTGTTCCATGGTTGTGAGGACCTGTGAGGTGGATAACAGGGTCTCAGAGGATACTGGGATGAGGGGCGGGGGATCCAGTGAAGGGGGAGGGACAGGGAGGGTATGGGGTGAAAGGGGAGGGAGGACGGGAAGGAAAGGGGGGGGGTGAGGGAGGACTCGGGAGGAGGGGAGTGGTAGAAGGGTGGGGATTGGGTGTGGGGGGAGGGAGATTTGGCTGAACATTTGAGTGGGGCAGGGAGGGTTTGGGGTAGAGGGGTTTTCTATGCAGAGGAGGGAGGCGGGGTTGTCCTCCCTTCTGGTGTTACTGGGTAGCTGGTTGTGGGTTCCCCCCTCGCCTCTGGGGGTGTTGTGCTGGGAGCTGTAACTTCCTGGTTTTCCCCTCTCGCCCTGCGCCTCTTCCTTGCTTCTGCCGCCACGGCTCTCTCCTCCCTTGTCATGTCTCTCTGGAGGAATACATTTTTTAATTTTCCCACGTTTTTCAGGGAGCTCTTCCTTGATAGGATCTTCTCTTTTGTGTTCTCGTTTGCAAACACTATCTTTATCATTCGGTCTCGGTCTTTGTTGTACCGGCCTAGCCTGAAAACCTTCTCAATGCTATGCTCAGCCCCTTCAATGTCTAGTGCCTTTAGTACTTCATTCACTGTGTGTGTGTGTGTGTGTTTGTGTTTGTCTACTCACCTAGTAGTGCTTGCGGGGGTTGAGCTCTGGCTCTTTGCTCCCGCCTCTCAACCTTCAATCAACTGGTGCACAGATTCCTGAGCCTACTGGGCTCTATCATATGCACATTTGAAACTATGAATTGAGTCTGCCTCCACCACATCACTGCCAAAGGCAATCCATTTACTAACTACTGGAAAAGTATACGTGGGGGAAAGTATATTTAGCAACCTTGAAACGGTGGCTCATTTGGGTACTTATTTTCTACCTGTGTCCTCCTGTGGGAGTACCACCCGTACTAAGTAGTCTGCAACTTGGCTATTAATTCCCATGAGAATTTTGCATGTGAAGAACGTGTCTTCCCTAACACTTGCAACTTCGTGAGGTATAATTCATGTAGCCTTTCCTTTCCTTTCCTTGTTCGAGTGTGTCCTGGAGCACGGCGTTCAGGAGGAGGGCGGCTACACTGATATATGGTCGGGCTGTGAGAGACTGGCCGGGGAGGGTCTCAGAATTTAAAATATTTGAAAATCAGTTTTCGTGCGGGAGAGGAGACGGTGTGTGAGGTATGAACCAGAGGTATGGGAAGTAGAGATGTCAAGACAAACCAACCAAGACAATCCAACCAAGACAATCCCACTAGAGCTTCCCGACAGGTATGATATATTATGAAAATACTCCTTTGAATAATGGAATCTACAACTGATCTGTGATTTGGTTTATTTCGTTTATCTTTGAAATAAACACATTTGATATGTAAACTTCACCTTATGACACTAGAAAAATAGCAGCGAGAGGAAATGATCGCAACATATATAATTTATATGTAAATTTTCCAGGAAGACAACGCCAAGAGGCTCATGAAAAATGAGAGAACATTGAAGTAAACTGTATACAAAGATGAGGAACTGGGATGAAAATACTCCTCTGATATGAGACTAACAAGAATGTGGAAAGAATTATATGAGGAGTCAGTCGATGTTCATACCATTCAAATATATAAAAAGTAGTTCTAATACAAATTATACCAAAGAGTTAAGAATGTAACCTGACGTTTATCAGGTTACAATTCGACGAGAAGAACACCCACACACACCCACACTCACACACCAATACAAGGGTGGAGGCGCATCATGGTACTGTGTCGGTGGACTGGCCAAAGAGCCAAAGCTCAACCCCGCAAGCACAATTAGGTGAGTACACACACACACACACACACACACAAACACACACACACACACACACACACACACACACACACACAGGCACACACAGGCTCAGGAACTCCTGAGGCACATATAAATAGGATAACGACAGCAGCGTACTCTACACTGGCGAAAATTAGAACTTCATTCAGAAACCTAAATGAGGAAGCTTTTAGGGCGCTTTACACTGCCTACGTGAGACCCGTCTTAGAGTATGCCGCGCCATCATGGAGCCCCCACCTGAAGAAACACATAAAGAAACTGCAGAAGGTTCAGAGGTTTGCGACGAGGCTTGTCCCAGAGCTACGAGGGATGGGATATGAAGAGCGGCTGAAGGAACTGAACCTTACGACACTAGAGAAAAGAAGGGAGAGAGGAGATATGATAGGGACATATAAAATACTCAGGGGAATTGACAAAGTGGAAATAGATGAAATGTTCACACGTAATAATAACAGAACGAGGGGACATGGGTGGAAACTGGAAACTCAGATGAGTCACAGAGATGTTAGGAAGTTTTCTTTTAGCGTGAGAGTAGTAGAAAAATGGAATGCACTTGGGGAACAGGTTGTGGAAGCAAATACTATTCATACTTTTAAAACTAGGTATGATAGGGAAATGGGACAGGAGTCATTGCTGTAAACAACCGATAGCTAGAAAGGCGGGATCCAAGAGTCAATGCTCGATCCTGCAAGCACATATAGGTGAGCATATAGGTGAGCACACACACACACACACACACACACACACACACACACACACACACACACACACACACTGTCTGGGGTCTGGCAGCTGAGCGGACAGCCTGCAGGACTCGAAATTCTGTGGCCCGTGTTCAATTCCCGGACCAGGCAGAAACAAATGGGCAAAGTTTCTTTCACCACTGATGCCCCTGTTACCTACCAGTAAATAGGTACCTGGGAGTTAGACAGCTGTTACGGAGCTGCTTCCTGGGGCGGGGGGCGGTGTGTTTGGGGGGGGGGGGGAAATAGTTAGTAGTTACAGTTGATTGATTGATAGTTGCGAGGTGGGCCGAAAGAGCAGAGCCCAACCCCCGCAAGCACAACTAGGTAAATACACTGTTACAGAGTCGACACCATCTCCGGAGAGCAGAGTGGCAATTTCAGCGCCATCTGTGAGTCTGCACTCAAACTCCCCTGGTATTGAACGCTATGTGGACACCGCCATCTGTTGATGGTGGCGTGGCAGCGATGAATGGCTCCTGTTTCCTGCCTTAGTTAGACAGAGAGGTCGACGTGGATGACCTCTGGTGGATGGCGTGTCACAATCAACGCCATAGATTGTGCTACGAGCGTAATATGACCTCCCTGGTGTACGAGTGTTACCCCATGGTTTCCCCAGCGTCCTGACCATCTAATTAATGACGTTTTTATGTCCACAGAAGTGATGTGTGGAGGCAATCGTACTGAGGAAGGCAGTTTACATTGGGCAGTCCACGAACTCTTAGCTTGGTCCTGCAAGAAGACTAAGTAAGCCGCCGTCGATCAGAGCAGTGTGTGTTAACTGCTAATATACGCAGTGTTGGTGTAGATCGGTGAACCTGGGATTGGCAGTTAAGGGTTACAGTGATGTGCCTAGCGTGAAGTGCTGCTAGCAAGCTGCTAGAGGCTTCTGCCAGGGGTTAGCAACCTCTGTACGAGTTTGTTTGGGACCCCCTGTCAGCGTGTTGCTGAAGCCCTCTGCCAGTGCCTAGCTGGAGAGCGTAGGTGGGGCGTAAGCGCATCATGATACTGTGTTAATGGACTGGCCCACATAAAAGGTGAATTCGCCTGTGTTTGCCAGTACGAGTGGACAGGGTACTGGACAGTGGAAACATTGGAGTTGACGAACACTGCAAACGCATTTGTGTCCTGTGTGAAAGTAACATTTTCGTACATAAGCGTAGTAATAATCTATTTATATATTTATATAACGGTGGCGATAAATATATTAGTGAAGGGAATCGTGTGTTGTTTATTCCCCCACCTTATTTATTTATTGAACTACTGCCAGCTCTTGTAAGCATACTACCGACATAGGGTCGGATATACTATGCAAGAGGTTATAAAATCAAGAACCTGGTTACTGGCGCATAGTGGCCGTAACACACACACACACACACACACACACACACACACGTCAAATGTACATTTTCAAATGTAATATAATTAAGATAGGTGTAGGGAGCAGGAGACCAGATACAAGGTATCATTTGGGAGATGAAATTCTTCAAGAGTCAGAAAGAGAGAAAGACTTGGGTGTTGACCTGTCCCCTGAAGCTCATATCTAGAGGATAATATCAGCAACAAATGTCAGGTTGGCCAACATAAGAACTGCATTTAGAAAATTGAGTAAGGAATCATTCAGCACTTTGTATACCACCTCTTGCAGACCAATCCTGGAGCATGCAGCCCCAGCATGGAGTCCTTATCTAGTCAAGCATAAGACTAAACTGGAAAAAGGTTCAAAGGTTTACCACCGGACTAGTACACGAACTGAGAGGTACGAGCTACAAGGAGAGACTACGCGAATCAAACCACGTTGCTGGAAGACAGAAGAGTTAGGGGGACATGACCACCACGTACAAGATTCTCAGAGGAATTGATAGGGTTGATAAAGACAGGCTAGTTAACACAAGCGGTACACACACTAGAGGACACAGGTGGAAATTGAGTTCCCAAATGAGCCACAGAGATATTAGAAAGATTATTTTTAGTATCAGAGTAATTGACTAATTGAATGCATTAGGCACTGATGTGGTGGAGGCTGACTCCATACAGTTTCAGGTGTATATATGATAAGAGCCCAATAGGTTCAGGAACCTGTACACCAGTTGACTGACAGATGAGAGGCGGGACCAAAGAGCCAGAGCTCAACGCCTGCAAGACAAATAGGTGAGTACACATGTAACACCTGATCTAACTCCTGAGGCACATATAAATAGGATATAGACAGCAGCGTACTCTACACTGGCAAAAGTAAGAACATCGTTCAGAAACCTAAGTAAGGAGGCATTTAGGGCTCTTTACACTGCCTACGTGAGGCCAGTCTTAGAGTATGTTGCGCCATCATGTAGTCCCCATCTGAAGAAACATATAAGAAAACTGGAAAAGGTTCAGAAGTTTGCAACGAGACTCGTCCCAGAGTTACGAGAGATGGGGTATGAAGAGCACCTTATGGAACTGAACCTTACGATACTAGAAAATAAAATGGAAAGGGGGGGGTACTCTGTCACATTCTCTAGTCATTTAGCAGGAGCTATGTCACATTCTCTAGTCACCTAGCAGGAGCTCTGTCACATTCTCTAGTCACCTAGCAGGAGCTCTGTCACATTCTCTAGTCATCTAGCAGGAGCTCTGTCACATTCTCTAGTCATCTAGCAGGAGCTCTGTCACATTCTCTAGTCACCTAGCAGGAGCTCTGTCACATTCTCTAGTCACCTAGCAGGAGCTCTGTCACATTCTCTAGTCACCTAGCAGGAGCTCTGTCACATTCTCTAGTCATCTAGCAGGAGCTCTGTCGCATCACCTTCGTCATCTAGCGGCTACTCTATGTCATTTGCATAGACATAGAGCACCTATGTCTACCTATGTGCTCTATGTCACCTATGTGCTCTATATCGCACAGTAATGTCGTCTTGCTAGAAATCGCCAGAGCGCAAAGTTGCAGACTGCTGATGAATGAGATAAGAGCTGGAAAGATAGGATATAGTCCAGGCCACAGTCTCTATATTTTCCTTCCCGACCAGCTCCCTGATTGGTTTTCAAATTGCAGCACTCTCTTCCCTATTGGTTGTCACTCAGCGGTTCCCTCTCTGAAACTGAGAGTGTGGGACATTTTCAGACCATCAGCACCGTTGCCTTCATTCTCCGATGCTTCTCGCCAAGACCACAAAAAACTCGACACCATCCCAGCTTTCTCAAACCTGAAACCTTTCACTTTTATGAACCTGAATCACCGCATAAAAATAAATATAAATTAATAACAAAATAATATATATATATATATATATATATATATATATATATATATATATATATATATATATATATATATATATATATTATATATATTAGACATATGTTGTACCTAGTAGCCAGAACGTCGTACTCGGCCTACTATGCAAGGCCCGATTTGCCTAATAAGCCAAGTTTTCCTGAATTAATATATTTTCTCTAATTTTTTTCTTATGAAATGATAAAGCTACCCATTTCATTATGTATGTGGTAAAAAATTTTTTATTGGAGTTAAAATTAACGTAGATATATGACTGAACCTAACCAACCCTACCTAACCTAACCTAACCTATCTTTATAGGTTAGCTTAGGTAGCCGAAAAAAGTTAGGTTAGGTTAGGTAGTCGAAAAAACATTAATTCATGAAAACTTGGCTTATTAGGCAAATCGGGCCTTGCATAGTAGGCTGAGAAGTGCGTTCTAGCTACTAGGTACGACATATATATATATATATATATATATATATATATATATATATATATATATATATATATATATATATATATTAATATATATATATATATATATTAGTCATCAAGGAAGTCACCGATAACCTGTCCAGTAAGGTCAACATTTGGTTTTTGGACGATGGTACTCTAGCCGGCTCCCCAGCCTCACTCTTGGACGACATAAGAATAATTCAGGAGCAAGGAGCAAGTCTAGGCCTTACAGTGAACTCTTCAAAGTGCAAAATAACCTCCACCAACCAGCACATAATAGAGCAAATAAAGGTTGTTTTGCCTGATATTCATACAGCCAACCCTGAGGACAGAACACTCCTAGGTGCTCCTCTTGGAGGGAATACCATAAACGAGGTCCTTGGTAAGAAGATCACTGACCTTAAGAGGATGAACGAGAGGATTGAAGACTTCGATGCTCATGATGCACTTTACCTCATCACCAAATGCTTGTCCCTTCCCAGGCTAACCTACTTTTTAAGATGTTCGCTATCTTTCAACAATATTAAATTAGAAGAGTACGACAGCTTGATGAAATCAATGCTAGAAAAAGCCCTCAACCTTTCCGTCAGCGACTCACAGTGGAAACAGGCCTCCCTTCCTGTCAGACTCGGGGGCCTTAGCGTGCGCACAGGAACGCAAATTGTTGTACCAGCGTTCCTGTCCTCTTCAGTGGCGTCAGACAATTTGGTGAAGGAAATCCTACCTGAGCACCTAGTTCAACAGGCAGGGGTACATGATCCCAGCTTCACAGACTGCACAACCAAATGGATCTCTCTCGCAGGACCAGCACCCCAACCACTGCCTTCTGAAGCCAATAAGCAATCCAGCTGGGATCGCCACATTGCCGACCAAGAAGCTGCCACAACACCACATGACACTGCCCGACTTAGAGCCGTAGCAGCTCCCCATGCAGGAGACTTCCTATTAGCAACCCCAATGTCAGTAACCGGCACCTGTTTCACACCGCAGGTCCTCCGAATTGCCTGGGCTCTCCGCCTCGCTGCCCCAATCCACATCGAATACAGGTGTATTTGCTGCGAGGCAGTGGCTTAGAAGTACGGACGGCATGGACATCCATACTTGTCGGCCTATGTCTACCTATGTGGTTAGTTCGAGTTAGTGTGTCTTGTATGCCATCCTCCTACCAAAGGACAGGAGGATGGCATGCAAGACACGGTGAGGTTAACGACAATATTAAGAGAAGCCTTACCACAGCCGGGTAAGTGTGGAAAAGTGTAGCCGGTTGTCCAGAAGAGAAAGAGCCCCATTACTTAATGTCCCGCAACTCTGATGAGCCTGTCGGTCACCCAGACAGAATCACAGTGAACCCCTGGATGAATGGTAGACAGTTGGTGCGGGACTACACTTGCGTTTCAACTTTAGCCAACACCTATGTTGACTTCAGTGCTACACAAGCAGGAGGAACTGCCAATCACCGGGAAGCGGCCAAGTCACGTAAATACAGAGACCTTGAGCGCCACTACAATTTTGTCCCATTGCCTCAGAGATACTTGGTGCCTGGGGTAAAAGTGCTGCTAGTTTTTTGAAGGAGTTGGGGTCCAAGCAAATTGAAACAACTAGAGACCCTAGAGCTGCCAGTTTTCTCTTTCAGCGCTTTAGTGTGGCGATCCAGAGAGGAAATGCGCACTGCATCCATGATTCCTGCCCCCATCTGAGGAGCTGGAGGAGCTCTACAACTTGTGACCAGTAGCCTTGTACCCTGCATGTAACCAATGTTGTAACCCTTTCTGTGTAATGGAATTTTCAAATAAAGTTAAATATATAAATATATATACACACATACCAAAAGAATAGGGATGGTTGGAGAAGAAGATATAAAAGTTTTGAGTGAGAATCCACAAGGTCTTCTCTGAGTACTCCATATTTTCTTCTCCGAGGTTATGGGTCCCTACACTTGCACCAGAGGTGGTACCCCTTCTAGGTTTTATATATATATATATATATATATATATATATATATATATATATATATATATATATATATATATATATATATATATATATGCGAACAAGCCTGAATGGTCCCCAGGACAATATGCAACTGAAAACTCACACCCCAGAAGTGACTCGAACCCATACTCCCAGGAGCAACGCAACTGGTATGTACAAGACGCCTTAATCCACTTGACCATCACGACCGGACAAAATGAGGTGATAGCCGAAGCTATTTGAACCACCCCACCGCCGGCACTCGGATGGTAATCTTGGGCATAGCATTTTACGAAATCACCTCATTCTTTGGGGCACACGTGAGGAACACAAATGCGAACAAGCCTGAATGGTCCCCAGGACAATATGCAACTGAAAACTCACACCCCAAAAGTGACTCGAACCCATACTCCCAGGAGCAACGCAACTGTTATGTACAAGATGCCTTAATCCACTTGACCATCACGACCGGACAAAATGAGGTGATAGCCGAAGCTATTTGAACCACCCCACCGCCGGCACTCGGATGGTAATCTTGGGCAAAGCATTTTACCAAATCACCTCATTCTTTGGGGGCACACGTGAGGAACACAAATGCGAACAAGCCTGAATGGTCCCCAGGACAATATGCAACTGAAAACTCACACCCCAGAAGTGACTCGAACCCATACTCCCAGGAGCAACGCAACTGGTATGTACAAGACGCCTTAATCCACTTGACCATCACGACCGGACAAAATGAGGTGATAGCCGAAGCTATTTGAACCACCCCACCGCCGGCACTCGGATGGTAATCTTGGGCATAGCATTTTACCAAATCACCTCATTCTTTGGGGCACACATGAGGAACACAAATGCGAACAAGCCTGAATGATCCCCAGGACAATATGCAACTGAAAACTCACACCCCAGAAGAGACTCGAACCCATACTCCCAGGAGCAACGCAACTGGTATGTACAAGACGCCTTAATCCACTTGACCATCACGACCGGACAAAATGAGGTGATAGCCGAAGCTATTTGAACCACCCCACCGCCGGCACTCGGATGGTAATCTTGGGCATAGCATTTTACCAAATCACCTCATTCTTTGGGGCACACGTGAGGAACACAAATGCGAACAAGCCTGAATGGTCCCCAGGACAATATGCAACTGAAAACTCACACCCCAGAAGTGACTCGAACCCATACTCCCAGGAGCAACGCAACTGGTATGTACAAGACGCCTTAATCCACTTGACCATCACGACCGGACAAAATGAGGTGATAGCCGAAGCTATTTGAACCACCCCACCGCCGGCACTCAGATGGTAATCTTGGGCATAGCATTTTACCAAATCACCTCATTCTTTGGGGCACACGTGAGGAACACAAATGCGAACAAGCCTGAATGGTCCCCAGGACAATATGCAACTGAAAACTCACACCCCAGAAGTGACTCGAACCCATACTCCCAGGAGCAACGCAAATGGTATGTACAAGACGCCTTAATCCACTTGACCATCACGACCGGACAAAATGAGGTGATAGCCGAAGCTATTTGAATATTTCTTGTTCAGTCGTGATGGTCAAGTGGATTAAGGCGTCTTGTACATACCAGTTGCGTTGCTCCTGGGAGTATGGGTTCGAGTCACTTCTGGGGTGTGAGTTTTCAGTTGTATATTGTCCTGGGGACCATTCAGGCACACTTCTGGGGTGTGAGTTTTCAGTTTATATATATATATATTATATATATATATATATATATATATATATATATATATATATATATATATATATATATATATATATATATATATATATATATATATATATAAATATATATATATATATATATATATATATAATTAAATATGACCGAAAAGGTATGATTAATAATTCTAACACGAATTTTCTCAATATTTCTTATGTTTCTTTTCACTGTTGATGGTAATTGAAAAAACAATTCTGCAAAATTCATTTTATTTCTAGTCTGATGCGATACTTGAATGCGTTTCATAATAACTTATTACATTTTCAAAGACTTTAGTTTACACACACACAACTATAACTTGCAAACACTAAACAGAGTTTAAACAGCTTTGATTTTATACCTGCATTTGGGTGAGGTGATATATTACAACAGTTTTGGATGAGGTGAAAAACTTTCAACACAAGATAGAACACGAAATATTGGGTAAAGTTAAAGGGGAAGAATGGAAGTAAATGTAAAAGGCCTATTGGCCCATATTTCTTGATGCTTCTATATTGGTGCGGAGTATTGAAGTGGGTAGAATACAGTTGTGCATTAATTGGCTGTTGATTGCTGGTGTCGACTTCTTAATGTGTAGTCCCTCGCAGATATCAAGCCGCCTGCTATCGCTGTATCTATCGATGATTTCCGTGTTTTTTGTTAAGACTTCTCTGGTGATGGTCTTGTTGTGGAAAGAGATTATATGTTCCTTAATGGAGCCCTGTTGCTTATGCCTCATTAATCGCCTGGAAAGAGATGTTGTTGCATTGCCTATATACTGAATTCTTTGAAGCTTACAGTCACCAAGTGGGCATTTGAAGGCATAAACGACATTGGTCTCTTTTAAAGCGTTCTGATTTGTGTCTGGAGAGTTTCTCATGAGTAGGCATGCCGTTTTCTTTGTTTTATAGTAAATCGTCAATTGTATCTTCTGATTTTTGTCTGAAGGGATAACGTTTCTATTAACAATATCTTTCAGGACCCTTTCCTCTGTTTTATGAGCTGTGGAAAAGAAGTTCCTGTAAAATAGTCTAATAGGGGGTACAGGTGTTGTGTTAGTTGTCTCTTCAGAGGTTGCATGGCGTTTCACCTTCCATCTTATGATGCCTTCAACGAAACCATTGGAGAAGCCGTTGTTGACTAGGACCTGCCTTACCCTACAGAGTTCTTTATCGACTTGCTTCCATCCTGAGCTGTGGCTGAGAGCACGGTCGACATAAGCGTTAACAACACTCCTCTTGTACGTGTCTGGGAAGTCACTGTTGGCATTGAGGCACATTCCTATGTTTATTTCCTTAGTGTAGACTGCAGTGTGGAAACCTCCGTTCCTTTCCATGACTGTTACATCTAGAAAGGGCAGCTTCCCATCCTTCTCCATCTCGTAAGTGAAACGCAACACAGAATTCCGCTCAAATGCCTCCTTCAGCTCCTAAAGATGTCTGACATCAGGTACCTGTGTAAAAATGTCGTGAACATACCTGCAGTATATGGCGAGTTTCAAGTTCATGTCGACTATGACCTTTTGTTTGATGGTACCCATGTAGAAGTTCGCAAACAGGACACCTAGGGGAGAACCCATGGCGGCCCCATCTACTTGCTTATACATGTGCCCATCCGGGCTCAAGACGGGTGCCTCTTTAGTACAAGCTTGGAGTAGTTTCCTTAGAATGTTTTCTGATATGTCAAGAGGAGTACAGGCTGGATCACTATACACTCTGTCCGCTATCATCCATGATAGCGGATAGAGTGTATCCCCGCCGGCACTCAGACGGTAATCTTGGGCATAGCATTTTATCAAATCACCTCATTCTTTGGGGCACACGTGAGGAACACAAATACGAAATAGCCTAAATGGTCCCCAGGACTATATGTGTTGGAAATTTCCAACACTAAATACAACACTGTTGTATTCTCATTAATTATTACTAATTCTACTAATCATTGTAGTGATTAAAATTAACCCAACGTAGAGTTCACATGTACTGATAATTACATCTGAACAATAAGGCTAGAATTCTTACGTCACCCGACGCCAATATTGCGTCAGATTCCATTGTAATAAACACATTTATATCCAATGTGTCTGAGAATTGAATTTGATTCTCTATAAACAACGGTGTTCTGTGTGATAATTAATTACAGATAAACTGATCTCCAACTAAAGCCAAATGGAGCGTTTATAGTTATAGCTGTTATCTAGTAATAAAATTAACGTCACGCGTGAATGCCCTGGAGAGACTTTAATTCTTCTCCATTGTTCGTTTACTATCATAAAACGGGCAAATAATAATATTTAACTCCTCCAAATAATAAACCCGTCCTAACCCGAGCATTTCAAGCACAACTGCGAGAAATGCTAATATCCCTAATAAATAATTTGGGTAACAAACGCGGCACGCTGAGCGGGGTGGAAGAGACGCCAGTCCACGTGTAGAAACGTTCACGAGCAGACGTGTTCACGTGGCGAAGCGCTCACGAGGAGACGCCATTACCTAGCCATCAGGGTAGACACCATCAAATCTCTAGAAGAAAGTCGCCACTGTGAGGTGTGAAGAACCTTTGCAGACAATACCTTCACTGGTGTCAGTGTCATTTACGGAACCTGTTAAATTTGGTTCTATGTAACTCCACGTGACCGGCCAGTGAAGCGCGTCAGTATCTAGGATAGGCTAGACCGGAACCTAGGACGCGACCTTCGGCAAGCCTTAACTTACACAGTGCCCATATTAGCTAAGTACCTTGATCCTTATTTGATGCATCATATAGGGGGTGGGTTTATAGTTGGGTAGCTTGTCGTGATGCCATGCGACAATAAAAAACTACAGGTCATTATTTTCTCCTGTTTTTTTAATCTCGTTTTCTTGAATATAGATTTCTAGTAGTTTAATTTGTTACTACTGAAACCAATTTGATTTACAGCGTGTGTGAAGAATTGTCTGAGCTGTCATTTCCCATGTTAATCAACTCCCAGTGTTCTATGTCGAGTCCAGGAGAATCAGAAGATGAGTCGTACCTAACTTCTGGGGAATCGTCATTAAGCTAAGATTCCTTTTGTATTCCTTGATTATTATCTGTACTCCTTTACATGCAGAACTCTGTTCATTGGATTAACATGTGTTTATTATACTTATTATTTCATGTTCGTAGTCTATGTTCCTTTTGAAGATAAAGATAATGACTCTATAAATATTCATAGGATTAGATTATTATACATTAGACTGGTGAACGAACCACACTAGTTCCTGGACGTATTGAGTTCCAGTAATACCCCCACAATGTAGGTGTTTGAGGCTTTGATTCATTTAATTATACAGCCCATTAATTATTTCAGTGATCATATTCTCTAGTAATTTTTCCATAGTTACTGGTTCATCTAGGAATTTTCTAATGATCATATTTTCTCAGTTTCCCTCTTTACTATAAAAGCGGGTGGTCCTTCGTAATTCATTTAACTATGTATAAATATTTAAACAATTAGAGTCAAGCCCCAAATGTCCCACATTATGGTCCTTATCGAACCGGATAGACATTAAATTTATAACTACAAATACTAATTATTAATAACTAATCCTTGTGTGATGTAAGCTAGACTAACTATTTAATTAATTGTGTCAACCAACAGTGTAACACATCAGTTAGTCTAAGTCACACCAACATATTGCTACTTTCACCTCATGTATAAGGTAGCTTTAGTGGGTCACAGCCAATTACCCACAACACTTAGACCTATACCTCACACAGAAGTGAGAATCTTTAGGTCACCAGGAGCAACAGCTCATAACTTTTATAACAACTCCACACTAACACCTGCGTTAGAGTGGCCTCACCATCTAACCATTATATACTTAGGTGGTAATGACATCCATCCCACTCGTCATCCAGCTGAGGTGATCAAACACCTTAAAGCCATAATTTCTTCTTTCAAGCTCATCAGTAATTCGGTAGTATTCACATTAGTGGAACCTCGCCAACCAAGTCAAGATAATCGTTGGGGAGTAACCCCAGAATACTACCAGAGAGCTGCTAAGTACATAAATTTCAGGCTGAAAAAACGAGTGAGAGTGGATGCCACTTATATCCAATTTACAGCCAGACCTTATAGACAAAACCTGACCAGAGATGGTGTACACTTGTCAGGTGAGTCTAGGTTGCATGTGGTTGACAAGTTAATCAACACCATCAACCATCACAAACGGCTGTGGCTAGCAAGCCAAACTTAACTGTACATAATTGTTTTCACCTGTGTGTGCAAGTGCACTCTTATAAAAACAAAAAAAACAAAAATACAGCACAATTATATTCACCTTACTGCACCACAATAATCTTTACCAATCTTATTAGGTAGAATTTAGGCTGAGATTGTGCTGAATTTGGTACAAGCCCAGACTAAATAAATTTATAGTTCTTAGTTAGGAATTATCACGACTAGACCTAAGCTAGTCAGTAGTGTATGTATTATACTATTTGTGCTGACCCTATACAGGGTGGGATTAAACTTTGAGACAACTCTGATTGGAGTGTCTCCATAATATTTCTCTTGTATTCATTATTTTGTGTATTGCTGGATAATCTCCATTAACTCTGATGGTGATATAGAAGGGCTAACCGGACGAGAACTAATGGTGAAGTTCAGACAGTGCACAAAATATCTAGCTACTTGTTGTTAGGTAGGTACATTTAACCTCAAGTGAGGTAAAGTATAAATTAGCCACCTTCAATTAGGCTACATTTAATGTTACTTGTCCACTAATGAACAAGTACCCAAGCTTCATTAGTAATACATATACTAATCCCATGAAGTTTGGACCCAAGCCCAACATGGCTACTCCTGAGCAATTAAGGAGAACCTACATTGGCCTTAAAGGTCATTTGACCAGATTAATTAACAAGGCTGAGAGCTTATCTAAAGATACTCCCATTGACTCTTATCACTTAGAGACATCAGTTAGAGTGGCTGATCTGAAATTTGACCAAGTCAAGTCTACAAGTCAGTCTTATATTGCTCTACTAAATACTGTAGAAACCGATCCTGATGAAGTAAGTCAAATTGTAGACGGTATCTCCCAGTACGAAGAGGAGACTCAAGATATAATTTATAGGCTATCTATAAATTATATCTTGAGTCTAATTTATCTAAATTAGCAAAACAATCTGGATCCAATACCAGTAACACAGGGTCTCAATTCAATAACCAACTACCAGAGGTTCGTTTACCTACCTTAGACTTACCTACATTTTCAGGATCAGATACAGAAAATTGGGACAATTTTTGGACTTCCTTTGAAGTTGTCGGAAAATCCGACACCACATAATAATATTATACAGACCGATAATAATTGCTGCTGTATTACCAACAAGTTACCCATAGAAAACGTAACTTGTAGTGGAATTACCGTCTAAAGAAAACGGGATATCATCACCACATACTATTATATTCTCCACCTATTATGGTGGGAATTATTCTTAAATACATTAGTCTTTGGACTTTACCATCATAAAAACATCTTATATAAATTAACTTAATTATCAATATTAAAGTAGAGTAAATGTGACCCTTCTATCACTTTCTGTCATGTGGACAATGTAAGCCAGGCGTCAGAGTGAGGAAGGGGCGGCCATTGTTTATACTAGACCAGAGGCTCACACGGGAGCAAATTCGTCTCCTGTTAATTTTACTTGGACGTAGTGTTATGGAAACCAAAGGTGTACCATTTTCAACACGCTGTCATCAAATCAAGTTAAGTGTTCTTTCCGAAACCCATTATCTATCATTAGTGGCCATTAATGTCATTGGGTAGGGTTTGCCGGTTAGAGCACGATATAGCCTCAAACTAAAGGTAATTAAGCCAGGTCTTTATTGTTCCAAATACAGTGTTTTCTCTGAAATACTTGTCATATATAGGTTTCTGGCTTTACAGCTAGCGCCCTTTTGACAGGTCAAGATGAAGAAGACTGTGCACCAGTTACTGGGTGATGGAAGCTACCTCAAAGTGGATAATTTGGTGTCTACACCCTAGTTATACCTGGTGGACTAACCTGCTGTACTATAAGTTAAGGAACCTCTTCAATGTATGTAGTCTATTACTGTAGTTTGATTGGCTGCATATATATTCAATTAATAATAAACCCCCCTAATGTGTAGAGGATCGATTTGTGAGATTGAGATTATTGCAGAAATACAGTCCACTTATCATTATACAAATTGCTATCGAAGTATATAAATTAACGTAAATATAAATTCTATATAAATTCATATAAATTATATAAATATAAATCTCACAGGTCGGTTCCCACAGAAGTTCACATCCATAAGAAACCGTCTCTAGACAAGGTTTCTAAATTTTCATACCTACTTAGTCTTCTCAAAGGAGAGGCTAAAAAGGTCATACATAACCTCACTCTTGATGAGAGTAATTATGAGGAAGCTATAAAACTCTTGAAGTTGAACTATTGCAACAAAGAGTTAAGTATAGCTACCCTCTATTATCAATTGCTAGATCTGAATGCACCAAATAGTAGACCAGAGTCACTTCAAAGCTTCAGACTAGAAGTAGAGTCTCTAGTAAAGGCCTTAGGTACTAAAGTTAATGTACCTCCTTCAGAATGGTCTATCAAGTTACTATTGCAGAGGAAATTACCTCGAAATGTCTTGACAGAGCTCTGCTCACATTATAATACCGAGTTTCTCACTCTTGACCAAATACTCGAGGGATTGAGAATAACGGTTAACAGGTTGAAGACTCATGATAAAATTAAACCTGAGTCTAAACCAACTAATACTGACACTTCAGTCAAACCTAAACAGACTTTGAATAAGTCTAATAAATATAAATCCAAAACTACTCCATCCACTGGGAAAAGGAGTGGAAATGTAGGTACTTATTCGGTGTCTCCTTCTGAGATAACCAATGACTTGTCTACTAAAGAGACTAAGTCTATTAACCAGAGAAGGTGTCTGTTCTGCAATCAAGGACATACCACTTACCAATGCTCTGTTTATCCTACTTATAATGTTAAGGTTAAAAGGTTGCAAGAAATACACAAGTGCACCAGGTGCATGGGCTCTCATGATCCCAAAAAATGTGTAGTGCAACTACGTTCCTGCAATTGGTGCAACCAAGGTGTACACCACTACGCCTTATGTAGAAAATCTTCTACGCCAACCATGACCACTGGGGAGAATTCCACGAATTCTACCACAGTGCAATATTGCAAAGTGCATCAAGAAGTAAATGTACTTGCTACTGAGTCAGGCAATAATACTACTCTGCCTACAGCTCAACTTAGACTAATAAACCGAAGATCTAGAATTAACACTAGAGGTCTTTTTGACCAAGGTTCACAGAAAACCTTCATTACACAACAGTTGGTAGATGAGTTAAATTTAAAACCTGCCAAAAGTGTGAAGTTAAATATTTCTGGTTTCTTGTCAAATAGTGGACCTCGTGAATACCAAGTAGTTAAGGTATTAGTGAGACTCGGATCTTCTACTAGTCCAATACAAGCGGTAGTAGTAGATAAACTTCCTACAGACCTGCAGGTCACAGGGTTAGCTCGCACTGCGAGACATCTTAGACGAAACCGCATGAGGCTACCAGATTATAAAATAAATTCTGACTGCCTCACAGATGTTGGAATACTTATAGGAGCGGATTATTATCACAAATTTATAACTGGATGCACTAGACAACACGGAATGAATTTGTTGTCGTCTGCCGGAGACAAATTGCTTACGGGACCGGTGCTTTTCAGACAAAATCCAGCGTCCACAAACCAACAATCTAATAACATAATAGTGGCGTGACTAGGCTTGGAACAGTCACCCCTACGTTTCAGAGAAATATCTGAAGATATTGAGTCTGACCCACCAATACATCGTTTGTGGGATTTAGACACTTTAGGTATTATCCCTGAACAACCAAGTCCTGATGATACGTGGACTTACCAGCAATATCTGGATACAGTTGTCTATGAAAATAAACAATACTGGGTAAGACTCCCATGGAAGTTGGATCATCCACAACTTCCAGTAAATTATTTTATGGCAGCCTCACAATTGCAGTCTCAATTAACACAACTACAGAAGCAGCCAGACAAACTGAACATGTATCATCAACTCATCCAACAACAACTTAACAGTAAATTTATTGAGGTTGTTGATAACGATGACCGAAAGATAGGTCATTATTTACCTCATCACGCTGTGGTGAAAGACTCATTGACAACACCTATTCTTATTGTCTTTAACTGTAGTGCTAAAGTAAAGCCAAGCAGTGTGTCTTTAAATGAATGTCTCCAAACGGGACCTAGCCTAACCCAAAGGCTACATGATGTGCTGTTACGATTTCGCACTGGTATTTTCGCCTATACTGCTGATATCAGCAAAGCTTTCCTCCGAGTAGGTTTGCAAGAGGAAGATCGTAACTACACAAAATTCCTCTGGATTAAGGATCCACAGGATCCTAACAGTGAAGTCATCACATATCGTTTTGCCTCAGTATTATTTGGAGCTACGTCCTCACCGTTTCTTTTGCAAGCAACATTAGACACACATTTGAGGAAATCAAACAGCCCCTATAAGGCAGACATTAGCGACAACTTGTATGTCGACAATTTCCAGGGAACCACTAATGATCAAACTGATCTGGTAGAAATCTACCATGAGGCTAACCGTGAACTATTAGGGGCCAATATGCCACTACAATCATGGGCCTCAAATAATGAATTACTCAACCAGGTAATCGAGAAAGAATTTCCAGGTTATCAGGTACCCAATCAATTAAAGGTTCTAGGCGTGGAATGGAACACCAGTACTGACGAGATAAATGTCAAGTCAGTACAAACTGATAACTCAACCCTTAGCATGAGAACACTGCTCTCGTTTGTCAGTCAACCATTTGACCCTTTAGGCCTACTTAGTCCTATATTAATAAGGGGCAAACTTCTAATGCAGGAGTGCTGGCAGAAACATATGGGATGGGATGATCCATTACCTAGTGAGTTACAAGCTAAATGGCAGATACTCTCAACGGATTTTAATCAGTTAGGTGTTTTGAAATTTCCTCGTAATGCTTCAGGACCAAACTTACCCACCAATTTGCACGTTTTCTGCGATGCCTCTGGCAAAGCATATGGCGCAGTAGCCTACTTAGTTAATAGTGCACAATCAATTTTACTCACATCTAAAGCAAGAGTTGCTCCCATTAAGAAGAGATCTTTACCTCAAATGGAGTTGACTGCATTGCTGGTGGGAGTAAGATTGGCTCATTGCCTGGCAAAGACACTCAATAATATCCACTTTGGTGAGATTGTAGTGTGGTCAGACAACGAGGCAGTCTTACAATGGGTAAGAAACAACAACAACAAGACTCCCTACGTCAGTAATCGTGTCAGGGAGATTCATGAGTTATCTGCTGGATATAAATTCAGACATGTTCCTACTAAGGACAATCCTGCAGATTATTTATCTCGAGGGTTAACACTAAAACAACTTATCAAGTCTTCGCTGTGGTTCCATGGACCTTCATGGCTTGTTGGTGGTCAGTGGCCCAAACAAAAGCCACAAGTCATAGTGACCAATATCACCACTCCCATGAAAGAACCAGAACCTCAACGAATATTAGCCATTGATCCTCACAATTATTCTAACTTAAGCAAGTTATTAAGAGTGACTGCACATGTGTTTGATTTTCTTGCTAAGATAGGAATTCGACATAAGTTTCCCAATCCTATCCTCTACTGGATCAAACGTGCACAACAAGAGACATATGGAAGCGAATATGAAAATCTTCCAGATAAATTAACTAAGTCTCTAGGTATCTGGTATGATGCCAACACTCATAATATACTAAGATGTGGAGGACGTTTGCTTCATGCAAAAATTGATTTGGACACAAAGAATCCAATTCTTCTACCTCGTCACCACATCATCACTAAACTTCTTGTTTTACATCACCATCAATATGGTACTTTACATGGTGGAGTGTTAGATACTCTCACCGACCTTAGACAAAAGTACTGGCTTCCTCAAGGTCGTCAGACAGTTAAGTCAATTATTAAATCTTGTGTAATCTGTAAAAGATACGATGCTAGAGTATGTCCTTACCCAGGACCTCCACCACTCCCTGAAGAAAGAGTGGTTCATCTTCGTCCTTTTGAAACCACTGGTGTTGATTACACAGGAGCCTTACTTCTCACTGGTAACCCAGATAATATACCAGTGAAAGCATACATTTGTCTCTTGACGTGTGCTACAACCAGAGGCGTACATTTAGAAGTCACTTCAGATATGAGTGCTGAAGCCTTCATCCAGGCCGTCCGCAGATTTGCTGCTCGCAGATCTTGTCCCAAATTAATGATATCGGATAATGGTTCCAATTTTGTGGCAGGAGAAGCTTGTTTGCGAGAAGTCTGGAACCATCCAGAAGTACAGTCGGTCTTACAGAGACGACAATGTCACTGGAAATTCATAGCACTGAGAGCCCCTTGGCAAGGTGGGTTCTATGAGCGAATGGTAGGCACAGTCAAGAAGTGTCTAAGGAAAACTTTACACAGACAAAAGGTCAGTTACTCCGAACTCCAAATTATTGTTGTGGAAATCGAGGCGCGAGTCAATAACCGCCCAATAACCTACCTGTCTGATGATTTCACCCAGAGAGAATCTCTGAGTCCCTCACACTTGATCCATGGAGGTCTACTGAGCCCTCTCATTCCTTTAGCCGAAGAGGACCCCGTAGACCCGTCACATGTGACCAGAGGTGACTTGGTGGAAAGCTACCAGCATCTCTCAAGAGTTATTAACAGGTGGAATGAGGTGTGGACTCGAGAGTACCTCACAGCTCTACGAGAGTACCACTACGGAGCTTTGAGTCCTTACAATAAAGTGCAATTAAAACCAGGGGACCTAGTACTAGTCGACAGTGATGGACCAAGGTCAGAGTGGCCCATAGGCAAAATTGTTGCCATTCATCCAGATCATCAAGGTGTCCTGAGAGTAGTTAAAGTTTTATGCCGAGGCAACACTACTCTAAAAACTTTAGAGAAGCTGGTTCCTCTTGAATTGGCGGAGCGAGAGCATCTGCCAGGTCCAGTTTCCCCAGTAATTTCCGAGGACAGTAATTCTGATCCTCAGAGCAACCGCCCCACTAGAGCTGCTGCTCAACAATGTAGGCAGAATCTGCAAGCCTATTACAACTCTGAACAAGAGTAATTCCTTTTACACCCAATTTAGATAACTATGATGATACCGCGGTGTGATGTCAAGTAACAAACCATTACAAGTCACTATGACCCAGGACATTCCCATCACAGTAGAATCTGTTGTTTAAATTGTGTGATTTAAAATCTTTAATTATTGTGTAGGCTATAAATAACATGTTTCATTTGACATGAAATTAGCAAGACAAGTTTCTTGTATGTCCTTGACAAATACGGGACATTCGTTATGTGTGTACTAACATACTAACATACTAATATACTAATATTAATACCAACTTCGGGATAGGTGTCAGTACTCCACAATACACTACGACCCTAGAATCCTCCCCCCGGAGTTATGTTGGAAATTTCCAACACTAAATACAACACTGTTGTATTCTCATTAATTATTACTAATTCTACTAATCATTGTAGTGATTAAAATTAACCCAACGTAGAGTTCACAGTACTAATAATTTCATCTGTACAATAAGGCTAGAATTCTTACGTCACCCGACGCCAGTATTGCGTCAGATTCCATTGGAATAAACACATTTATATCCAATGTGTCTGAGAATTGAATTTGATTCTCTATAAACAACGGTGTTCTGTGTGATAATTAGTTACAGATAAACTGATCTCCAACTAAAGCCAAATAGAGCGTTTATAGTTATAGCTGTTATCTAGTAATAAAATTAACGTCACACGTGAATGCCCTGGAGAGACTTTAATTCTTCTCCATTGTTCGTTTACAATCATAAAACGGGCAAATAATAATATTTAACTAATCCAAATAATAAACCCGTCCTAACCCGAGCATTTCAAGCACAACTGCGAGAAATGCTAATATCCATAATAAATAATTTGGGTAACAAACGCGGGACGCGGAGCGGGGCGGAAGAGACGCCAGTCCATGTGTAGAAACGTTCACGAGCAGACGTGTTCACATGGCGAAGCGCTCACGAGGAGACGCCATTACCCAGCCATCAGGGTAGACGCCATCAAATCTCTAGAAGAAAGTCGCCACTGTGAGGTGTGAAGAACCTTTGCAGACAATACCTTCACTGGTGTCAGTGTCATTTACGGA
Organism: Procambarus clarkii; assembly: GCF_040958095.1. Lineage (NCBI taxonomy): Eukaryota > Metazoa > Arthropoda > Malacostraca > Decapoda > Cambaridae > Procambarus > Procambarus clarkii. The sequence continues at coordinate 4,934,561 of NC_091205.1, read as the reverse complement.
ACCTGTTAAATTTGGTTCTATGTAACTCCACGTGACCGGCCAGTGAAGCGCGTCAGTATCTAGGATAGGCTAGACCGGAACCTAGGACGCGACCTTCGGCAAGCCTTAACTTACACAGTGCCCATATTAGCTAAGTACCTTGATCCTTATTTGATGCATCATATAGGGGTGGGTTTATAGCTGGGTAGCTTGTCGTGACGCCGTGCGACAATAAAAAACTACAGGTCATTATTTTCTCCTGTTTTTTTTAATCTCGTTTTCTTGAATATAGATTTCTAGTAGTTTAATTTGTTACTACTGAAACCAATTTGATTTACAGCGTGTGTGAAGAATTCTCCAAACTGTCATTTCCCATGTTAATCAACTCCCAGTGTTCTATGTCGAGTCCAGGAGAATCAGAAGATGAGTCGTACCTAACTTCTGGGGAATCGTCATTAAGCTAAGATTCCTTTTGTATTCCTTGATTATTATCTGTACTCCTTTACATGCAGAACTCTGTTCATTGGATTAACATGTGTTTATTATACTTATTATTTCATGTTCGTAGTCTATGTTCCTTTTGAAGATAAAGATAATGACTCTATAAATATTCATAGGATTAGATTATTATACATTAGACTGGTGAACGAACCACACTAGTTCCTGGACGTATTGAGTTCCAGTAATACCCCCCCAATGTAGGTGTTTGAGGCTTTGATTCATTTAATTATACAGCCCATTAATTATTTCAGTGATCATATTCTCTAGTAATTTATTCATAGTTACTGGTTCATCTAGGAATTTTCTAATGATCATATTTTCTCAGTTTCCCTCTTTATTATAAAAGCGGGTGGTCCTTCGTAATTGATTTTACTATATAAATATTTAAACAATTAGAGTCAAGCCCCAAATGTCCCATAATATGTGACTTAAAACTCACACCCCAGAATTGACTCGAACCCATACTCCCAGGAGCAACGCAACTGGTATCTACAGGACGCATTAATCTGCTTGACCATCACGACCGGACAATAAGGAAGTGATAGCTGCAGCTATTTGAACCACTTCCCCGACGGCACTCGGAAGGCAATCTTGGGCATAGCATTTTATCAAATCACCTCAAATACATATATATATATATATATATATATATATATATATGTCGTACCTAGTTGCCAGAACGCACTTCTCAGCCTATTATGCAAGGCCCGATTTGCCTAATAAGCCAAATTTTCCTGAATTAATATATTTTCTCTTATTTTTTTCTTATGAAATGATAAAGCTACCCATTTCATTATGTATGAGGTCAATTTTTTTCTATTGGAGTTAAAATTAACGTAGATATATGACCAAACCTAACCAACCCTACCTAACCTAACCTAACCTATCTTTATAGGTTAGGTTAGGTTAGGTAGCCGAAAAAGGTAGGTTAGGTTAGGTTAGGTAGGTTAGGTAGTCGAAAAACAATTAATTCATGAAAACTTGGCTTATTAGGCAAATCGGGCCTTGCATAGTAGGCTGAGAAGTGCGTTCTGGCTACTAGGTACGACATATATATATATATATATATATATATATATATATATATATATATATATATATATATATGTCGTACCTAGTAGCCAGAACGCACATCTCTGCCTACTATGCAAGGCCCGATTTGCCTAATAAGCCAAGTTTTTATGAATTAATTGTTTTTCGACTACCTAACCTACCTAACCTAACCTAACCTACCTTTTCGGCTACCTAACCTAACCTAACCTAACCTATAAAGATAGATTAGGTTAGGTTAGGTAGGGTTAGTTAGGTTCGGTCATATATCTACGTTAATTTTAACTCCAATAAAAAAAAATTTACCTCATACATAATGAAATGGGTAGCTTTATCATTTCATAAGAAAAAAAATTGAGAAAATATATTAATTCAGGAAAACTTGGCTTATTAGGCAAATCAGGCCTTGCATAGTAGGCTGAGAAGTGCGTTCTGGCTACTAGGTACGACATATATATATATAAATATATATATATATATATATATATATATATATATATATATATATATATATATATATATATATATATATATATATATGTCGTACCTAGTAGCCAGAACGCACTTCTCAGCCTACTATGCAAGACTCAATTTGCCTAATAAGCCAACTTTTCCTGAATTAATTGTTTTTCGACTACCTAACCTACCTAACCTAAACTAACCTAACTTTTTCGGCTACCTAACCAAACCTAACCTATAAAGATAGGTTAGGTTAGGTTAGGTAGGGTTGGTTTGGTATGGTCATATATCTACGTTAATTTTAAGTCCAATAAAAAAAATTGACCTCATACATAATGAAATGGGTAGCTTTATCATTTCATAAGAAAAAAATTAGAGAAGATATATTAATTCAGGAAAACTTGGCTTATTAGGCAAATCGGGCCTTGCATAGTAGGCTGAGAAGTGCGTTCTGGCTACTAGGTACGACATATATATATATATATATATATATATATATATATATATATATATATATATATATATATATATATATATATATATATATATATATATATATATATATGTCGTACCTAGTAGCCAGAACGCACATCTCTGCCTACTATGCAAGGCCCGATTTGCCTAATAAGCCAAGTTTTTATGAATTAATTGTTTTTCGACTACCTAACCTACCTAACCTAACCTAACCTACCTTTTCGGCTACCTAACCTAACCTAACCTAACCTATAAAGATAGATTAGGTTAGGTTAGGTAGGGTTAGTTAGGTTCGGTCATATATCTACGTTAATTTTAACTCCAATAAAAAAAAAATTACCTCATACATAATGAAATGGGTAGCTTTATCATTTCATAAGAAAAAAATTTGAGAAAATATATTAATTCAGGAAAACTTGGCTTATTAGGCAAATCGGGCTTTGCATAGTAGGCTGAGAAGTGCGTTCTGGCTACTAGGTACGACATATATATATATAAATATATATATATATATATATATATATATATATATATATATATATATATATATATATATATATATATATATATATATATATATATATATATGTCGTACCTAGTAGCCAGAACGCACTTCTCAGCCTACTATGCAAGACTCAATTTGCCTAATAAGCCAACTTTTCCTGAATTAATTGTTTTTCGACTACCTAACCTACCTAACCTAAACTAACCTAACTTTTTCGGCTACCTAACCAAACCTAACCTATAAAGATAGGTTAGGTTAGGTTAGGTAGGGTTGGTTTGGTATGGTCATATATCTACGTTAATTTTAAGTCCAATAAAAAAAATTGACCTCATACATAATGAAAAGGGTAGCTTTATCATTTCATAAGAAAAAAATTAGAGAAGATATATTAATTCAGGAAAACTTGGCTTATTAGGCAAATCGGGCCTTGCATAGTAGGCTGAGAAGTGCGTGCTGGCTATTAGGTACGACATATATATATATATATATATATATATATGTTTCATTGAATATGACCGCATATTCTGTATTTATTATTTTCTGGTTTAGGGCTTCTATCCCTCTAACTATTTTCTTAGCATCAGGGCTTAATTGAAATAGGAGTTCTCCAAAACTCATTTTCGTACTTTTAAGGTGAAGAAAAGAAGTGATTTACTATAGAGTGTATTACACTTATTTGTATAATTTGCACGACGTTTCGAACCTCCATGGTTCATTCTCAAGTGAACAGATCTTACAATACTAGTTGATTTTATACCCGCATTAGGTCAGGTGATAATACAATGAAGGTGAAAACATGGGGGGATACATAAGGGATAAACATAGGGGCTGCAGAAGGCTTATTGGCCCATACGAGGCATCTCCTATCTAAACACAAAGATTAATCCAGTGTAATTGGCCTGTTATGTTGGACATTGTCTTCTGTGTTGGCATCGATATGTTCTTGTCTTGTCCTTACTCTCATGGTGGGTAGAGTAAATAGTTCCGTGATTTGGGTGTTCATGGTAGGTCGCTCTATTCTTATGTGAATTGCCTCAAGAATTTGTAATCTTCTTGAATCTTGGGTTTTGTCTATTATGCAAGTATTCTTGTTCAACATTTCTCTTGTTAGAGTAATGTCATGGGCTTGTCTCATGTGATTCCTAGGGGCACCAGATTGAAGATGGCATGTCAAACGCCTCGTCAGCTTGGTCGACGTCATACCTATGTACTTACATTGAAGGTTACATCCTTCGTGGGGGCAAGTGTACATGTATACAACGCTTGACTGCTGTAGAGGGCTCTCCGTCGGCTTCGGGCTGTTTTTGATAAGGAGTTCGGAAGTCTTCTTGGTTTTGTAGAATATTATCAGGTTTATGTTTTGGTTAGGAGTAGTGCTTTCTGCAGCCCCTATGTTTATCCCTTATGTATCCCCCCATGTTTTCACCTTCATTGTATTATCACCTGACCTAATGCGGGTATAAAATCAACTAGTATTGTAAGATCTGTTCACTTGAGAATGAACCATGGAGGTTCGAAACGTCGTGCAAATTATACAAATAAGTGTAATACACTCTATAGTAAATCACTTCTTTTCTTCACCTTAAAAGTACGAAAATGAGTTTTGGAGAACTCCTATTTCAATTAAGCCCTGATGCTAAGAAAATAGTTAGAGGGATAGAAGCCCTAAACCAGAAAATAATAAATACAGAATATGCGGTCATATTCAATGAAACATGTTTGAAAGAAAACCTGCTGCCATTATACACCAATATATATATATATATATATATATATATATATATATATATATATATATATATATATATATATATATATATATATAAATATATATATATATATATATATGTCGTACCTAGTAGCCAGAACGCACTTCTCAGCCTACTATGCAAGGCCCGATTTGCCTAATAAGCCTAGTTTTCCTGATTTAATATATTTTCTCTATTTTTTTTCTTATGAAATGATAAAGCTACCCATTTCATTATGTATGAGGTCAATTTTTTTTTATTGGAGTTAAAATTAACGTAGATATATGACCGTACCTAACGAACCCTACCTAACCTAACCTAACCTATCTTTATAGGTTAGGTTAGGTTAGGTAGCCGAAAAAGTTAGGTTAGGTTTGGGTAGGTAGGTTAGGTAGTCGAAAAACAATTAATTCATGAAAACTTGGCTTATTAGGCAAATCGGGCCTTGCATAGTAGGCTGAGAAGTGCGTTCTGGCTACTAGGTACGACATATATATATATATATATATATATATATATATATATATATATATATATATATATATATATATATATATATATATATATATATGTCGTACCTAATAGCCAGAACGCACTTCTCAGCCTACTATTCAAGGCCCGATTTGCCTAATAAGCCAAGTTTTCATGAATTAATGTTTTTTCGTCTACCTAACCTACCTAACCTAACCTAACCTAGCTTTTTTTGGCTACCTAACCTAACCTTACCTATAAATATAGGTTAGGTTAGGTAGGGTTGGTTAGGTTTGGTCATATATCTACGTTAATTTTAACTCCAATAAAAAAATGTTGACCTCATACATAATGAAATGGGTAGCTTTATCATCTCATAAAAAAAAAAATTGAGAAAATATAATAATTCAGGAAAACTTGGCTTATTAGGCAAATCGGGCCTTGCATAGTAGGCCGAGAAGTGCGTTCTGGCTACTAGGTACGACATATATATATATATATATATATATATATATATATATATATATATATATATATATATATATATATATATATATATATATATGTCGTACCTAATAGCCAGAACGCACTTCTCAGCCTACTATGCAAAGCCCGATTTGCCTAATAAGCCAAGTTTTCATGAAAGGCAATTGACGTTTTCCATCAAGCCCTTTTATATGGGCTTGATGGAAAGCTCATATATCATCAGTGACCATATAAAAGACGATGTTAGCCGAGACTATTTGACCACCGTCCGGACGGAACTTTGATGGTATTCTTGGGCATAGTTATTTCATCAAATCACCTCACTATATGGGGCCCCGGGAACAACACAAATGCGAACAAGTTTAAATGGTCTCCAAGCATATATGCAACTGAAAAATTCACACCCCAGAAGTGACTCGAACCAAGACTGCCAAGAGCATGATGCAACTGGTGTACTGTCTGGGGGAGGTGTATCCTGATGGTACAGTACTGTCTGGGGGAGGTGTATCCTGATGGTACAGTACTGTCTGGGGGAGGTGTATCTTGATGGTACAGTACTGTCTGGGGGAGGTGTATCCTGATGGTCCAGTACTGTCTGGGGGAGGTGTATCCTGATGGTACAGTACTGTCTGGGGGAGGTGTATCCTGATGGTACAGTACTGTCTGGGGGAGGTGTATCCTGATGGTCCAGTACTGTCTGGGGGAGGTGTATCCTGATGGTACAGTACTGTCTGGGGGAGGTGTATCCTGATGGTACAGTACTGGCTGGGGGAGGTGTATCCTGATGGTACAGTACTGGCTGGGGGGAGGTGTATCCTGATGGTACAGTACTGTCTGGGGGAGGTGTATCCTGATGGTACAGTACTGTCTGGGGGAGGTGTATCCTGATGGTACAGTACTGTCTGGGGGAGGTGTATCCTGATGGTACAGAACTGTCTGGGGGAGGTGTATCCTGATGATACAGTACTGTCTGGGGGAGGTGTATCCTGATGGCACAGTACTGGGGGGGGGGAGGTGTATCCTGATGGTACAGTACTGTCTGGGGGAGGTGTATCCTGATGGCGCAGTACTGTCTGGGGGAGGTGTATCCTGATGGTCCAGTACTGGGGGGGGGAGGTGTATCCTGATGGTACAGTACTGTCTGGGGGAGGTGTATCCTGATGGTACAGTACTGTCTGGGGGAGGTGTATCCTGATGGCACAGTACTGGGGGGGAGGTGTATCCTGATGGCGCAGTACTGTCTGGGGGAGGTGTATCCTGATGGCACAGTACTGGGGGGGGAGGTGTATCCTGATGGCGCAGTACTGTCTGGGGGAGGAGTGTCCTGATGGTACAGTACTGTCTGGGGGAGGTGTGTCCTGATGGCACAGTACTGGGGGGGGGGGAGGTGTATCCTGATGGCGCAGTACTGTCTGGGGGAGGAGTGTCCTGATGGTACAGTACTGTCTGGGGGAGGTGTGTCCTGATGGTACAGTACTGTCTGGGGGAGGTGTATCCTGATGGCGCGGTACTGTCTGGGGGAGGAGTGTCCTGATGGTACAGTACTGTCTGGGGGAGGAGTGTCCTGATGGTACAGTACTGTCTGGGGGAGGTGTATCCTGATGGCGCAGTACTGTCTGGGGGAGGAGTGTCCTGATGGTACAGTACTGTCTGGGGGAGGTGTATCCTGATGGCGCTGTACTGTCTGGGGGAGGAGTGTCCTGATGGTACAGTACTGTCTGGGGGAGGAGTGTCCTGATGGTACAGTACTGTCTGGGGGAGGAGTGTCCTGATGGTACAGTACTGTCTGGGGGAGGTGTGTCCTGATGGTACAGTACTGTCTGGGGGAGGAGTGTCCTGATGGTACTGTACTGTCTGGGGGAGGTGTATCCTGATGGTACAGTTCTGGCTGGGGGAGGTGTATCCTGATGGTACAGTACTGTCTGGGGGAGGTGTATCCTGATGGCGCTGTACTGTCTGGGGGAGGTGTATCCTGATGGTACAGTACTGGCTGGGGGAGGTGTGTCCTGATGGTACAGTACTGTCTGGGGGAGGTGTATCCTGATGGCGCGGTACTGTCTGGGGGAGGAGTGTCCTGATGGTACAGTACTGTCTGGGGGAGGTGTATCCTGATGGTACAGTACTGTCTGGGGGAGGTGTATCCTGATGGCGCAGTACTGTCTGGGGGAGGAGTGTCCTGATGGTACAGTACTGTCTGGGGGAGGAGTGTCCTGATGGCACAGTACTGGGGGGGGGAGGTGTATCCTGATGGTACAGTACTGTCTGGGGGAGGAGTGTCCTGATGGTACAGTACTGTCTGGGGGAGGAGTGTCCTGATGGTACTGTACTGTCTGGGGGAGGAGTGTCCTGATGGTACTGTACTGTCTGGGGGAGGAGTGTCCTGATGGTACTGTACTGTCTGGGGGAGGAGTGTCCTGATGGTACAGTACTGTCTGGGGGAGGAGTGTCCTGATGGTACAGTACTGTCTGGGGGAGGAGTGTCCTGATGGTACTGTACTGTCTGGGGGAGGAGTGTCCTGATGGTACAGTACTGTCTGGGGGAGGAGTGTCCTGATGGTACAGTACTGTCTGGGGGAGGAGTGTCCTGATGGTACTGTACTGTCTGGGGGAGGAGTGTCCTGATGGTACTGTACTGTCTGGGGGAGGAGTGTCCTGATGGTACAGTACTGTCTGGGGGAGGAGTGTCCTGATGGCACAGTACTGGGGGGGGGAGGTGTATCCTGATGGTACAGTACTGTCTGGGGGAGGAGTGTCCTGATGGTACTGTACTGTCTGGGGGAGGAGTGTCCTGATGGTACAGTACTGTCTGGGGGAGGAGTGTCCTGATGGCACAGTACTGGGGGGGGGGAGGTGTATCCTGATGGTACAGTACTGTCTGGGGGAGGAGTGTCCTGATGGTACTGTACTGTCTGGGGGAGGTGTGTCCTGAAGACACACTTCTCTCTCCGGTATATGTGTCCAATAGACATCTCTAACGTCTGAGTATTTAATAAGCACAGGCGAGAACAGGTCGAGGCCAGACAGTGACATAGTTCACTATTAGAGAATATTGTGTAACAAGTTGTGTTGACACTCTGGAGCACTTAAATACTTAGAGAGAACAAGAACGGTCAAGATGTCCTCCGAACCGGTTGCTATATCCTCAGTTTTTTGTGTTGCGATTTTTGTCCGGTTCACCGAATCTATATTCAGAGAAACTATCAATGTGGAGTGTTCAGTCACCGTTCATGATTTCTTTGCGTAATGTTTAATCACCATTCATGATATCATTTTGGAATTTCTTTCAACATTCAGGATATCAATATGGGATATTCATTAACCATTCATCTTATGAGTGACGAGTGCTCATTACCCATTCGTGCTGCCAATGTGGAATGCTTGGTCCGTATTTATGGTATCATTGTAAAATGCTTGTTCACCATTCGTGATATTTTGGAATACCCATTCAACATTTATAATTGTTGAGAGCGGAAACTACGCTCAAAACTCGAGTGTTAGGAAAACATAAGGAGCTCTTGAGCCTCAAGTCAAAGCTGAAGTATAGTTTTTTTTTTATCAGCCAATGAGAAATTACGGAGCCTCCGCTGGATGAGACACCCGAAGGCCTACTGAGTGGACGATACTTGATCACCCATTGAATAAGATACCCGATATCCCAATGAATGAGAAATTCACTAGGGAACACTATATGAGAGATACCAGAGGCCCCAATGAATGGATGATATTCAAGGGCCCATTGGAAAAGAGATATTGGAGGTGCCTGTATGCATGAGTGTTACGGACCCGAGCCCGACACAGTGACGACCGCGCCATCTGTGGGTCAGCTCCCGAAACCCCCTTCCAAATGGACGACGACACCTGGTGAGGACGAGGTGTACTGGCCACGAGAGCCAGTTTCCAGTCCTGTTCAGCTCACAACACAGCCGCTGCTGACCTTTGGTGAGGTGGTGCTCAGACGACAACGCCATCTATGGAGTGGATAGGTGGGCATTTGGGTCTGAGCCTGTAAGTGAGGTGCTTTAGTGTGTCCCTGTCACTGATGACGTGTCTGATTACAGAGTCGACCTGGGACTGCTGTAATGGAGGTTGAGTCAGTCTACCCAAGGAAGCCGTCTCGTCACCAAGTGTTTGCTGCAGCAGCTGTGAGTCGCCCCCCGGATGAACACTGTGGTGGTACCCTGCCTATGAAGTGGCAGTTGAAGGATTGTCATACCCGGGACTGACTGGTGGAGACGCTTAACCACTGGGGTGTTGTGGAAAGGAGAGTGATCTGTGGTATCACACGAGGCTCCTGACTAGGGCGCGACCCTAGTATCGCTCGTGGAGTGGCCTAACCAGCGTCGCTGATTCGGAACCTGCCAGCTATCTGCTGGACTTGTGGTTGACGGCCTCCACGATGGTGCCCCCAGTGGAACTGTGTTTTGGCTGGCCTGTGGCCGGGGTAGACTCATTCTCGAAGGATTCGTCGTGAGGCCACGAGAGCACCAAGAGCTCGGCACCGTGAAGATCCAGAGTCTTCAGAAGACAACCGTGTAGATACTAGTGTTTATACCCCCCCCCCCCCCGTGTAATCTTCTTATATATATTTATTGGTGAAGGTGTTAATTATAATATTAAGTTTTTGCCTTTCTTTCCCTTCCCCTTTTATTTTACTTGCGTTACGGATCACATCCCTTGAAAGCCACTACTGGCTTGGGGCCAGATACCCTTCCTCTAACAACATCAGAGTAAGAACCCAGTTGCGACCCGAGAGGGCCGTAACATAATTGGCATCCCCAGCGGGATCCGTCCCCTTGTCGAGTATGTTTGACAGGGGTGATGAAGTGGCGTAATCCCTGTAAATAATTCCCCCTGTGCGTGACGATTAGGACGTTATACGTCCTGTGCGGTGCTCGGAGTGACTAAGTGCAATATTGTGCAGTGCGGTGCTCGCGGTGATTAAGTGCAATATTGTGAAGTGCGGTGCTCGGTGTGATTCAGTGCAATATTGTAGAGCGAGGTGTTCGCTGTGATTAAGTGCAATATTGTGTAGTGCGGTGCCCGAAGTAATTACGTGCAATATTGGCAAGTGAGGCGCCAGGTGCGATAAAGTGCAATATTGACGTAGAACAGTACTCGGTGCGTTAAGTGCTAAAGTTGAGTGGTGTGTTAGGTGCTAAGTGTTCCATTTGTGACAATGGCAGAAAAAGCTACCATCGATGATCTGGACGATGTTCAGGCTTTTCTGAACAGAGAGGACTGTCTTGCCAGATTAAAATATCTGAGCAAACCGGAACTTGTACTAGTTAGTGCCTACCTGGAGATAAAGATCCGGGCCAGTGATTCCCGTGTGGAGATCTTGTCCAAGGTTCACCGGCATTTGAAGGCCGAAGAAAAACAGGAAAGTGAGGCACTAGGTACAAAAGAAGGTGAGGAAATAGCTTCCATTGAAAAGGAAGATAACGGCAGTGACATTGACAGCGATGCAGGTGAGCTGAATATAAGTTTACTTACAGTCAAAATGCGTGCCTTGGAAATAAATCGTGAGATAGAATGGAAGAAGTTAGAAATAGAACGAGAATTAAAAGATAAAGAAATGCAGATGAAAGAAAAGGAATTGGCGATGAGGCGTTTAGAATTAGAAAGAGAAGAAAGAAGAGAAGAACGAGAAAGAGAAGAGAAACGAGAAAGAGAAGAGCGAGAAAGAGAAGAGAAACGAGAGAGAGAAGAACGAGAAAGAGAAAGAGAAGAACGAGACAGGCAAGAACGACGGGACAGAGAGGAAAGAGAGAGACAACATGAACTGGAAGTATTGCGGTTAGGTGGTCGGAGGCCAACGACGGACACAAGTCTTTTCGATCCGGTGAGGAACATCAAAATGGTCCCGAAGTTCAACGAGAAGGAAGTTTCAAAGTTCTTCGCGGCCTTTGAGAAAGTCGCAGCCTCTTTGGAGTGGCCGAGGGAGAATTGGGCCATCATGATACAGTCAGTCTTGACTGGGAAGGCCCAAGTCGCCAACTCCACGTTGTCCCTTGACGACTCTGGCGATTACGACAGGGTGAAGAAAGTGGTGCTCATGGCTTACCAGTTGGTACCTGAGGCTTACAGGCAAAAGTTTAGAAACCTGAAGAAGACCTCAGAGCACACTTTCACCGAATTCGCCACAATCAAGGAGCGACTTTTCCAGGAATGGTGTGCCTCTCGGAAGGTGGAGACCAAAGAAGACCTCGAGCAGCTCATACTGTTAGAGGACTTCAAGGATTGTTTGTCTGGAGACCTGAAGACGTACTTAGAGGAGCAGCAGGTGGAGACCTTGAGTGCGGCAGCCACCATGGCTGAAGAGTACATCCTAACGCATAGGCCTTCCGCTAAGTACGTCCCGAGGAATTACCAACGCCGGTTTGACAAACCTCATGACGAAGAAGAGACCGCCGTCCCACAAAGCGCTAAGAAGACGCCTCCAAGTAGCCCTCGAAGGACGAGTCCTAACAGTCCTAAACACCGGAGTCCGAGGAGGAATGTGGTGTGCTGGACTTGTGGGCAGAAAGGGCATGTAGCTGCTATGTGCCGAGGCAGAAGAGGTAGCGGCGCACGTCGGGAGGTGATGTTGATGAGCTGTGTACCACCACCAGCAGGAAGCCAGTCGACGACTACACAGGAAGAACCAAGTTTGTTCGCCCCTCACACTTCAGGCGGGTATGTAACGAGGGATCACGCTGGTAGATCAGTTGTAGTGCTCAGAGATAGTGCAGCAGCCCAGTCCCTGATCATGAGAGACTCGTTACCCGAGGGAGTGAGAGTAGACGGGAGACAAAAGGTTATCCTGGTTGGGTTTCCGAGGACGCAGTACATCGCCCCTTTAGTGCCGATACATCTCGACTCGCCTTACTTCAGCGGCACATGTGCGTTGGCAGTAGTCGATACCCTCCCTATAGCAGGGATTGACGTGGTACTAGCCAACGACTTGGTGACAGATTGGAGCACCAATCATCCGAAGATTGTGGACGAGTCAGCCGGAACAGCAAGGTCTGAGGTAACAACAGGCAGTGGTAATATCCAGGTACAGACAGGTCCGGATTTTAATATGTTTAATCCTTCCTCTCACTCGCAGATCAACCGCATTATAGCAGAGTCTCCTGATTCTTCTCCCGACGAGGAACATACGGTTATGATGGTAGAGGCAACTGAGCATGAAGAGAGGTCTTGTGTGCAAGCACCCACGGCTACCAACGAGTCTGGAGCGAAGGCGGATGAGTACTTGCGGTATGGCAAGGTACAGCGTTCATTGAACCGGCCAGAGATTCCCCAGACGTCGGAGGTATGTGAGGTATGTTCGAAAGATCTAGTGTCCTCATTGGTCCAAACCAGGCTAATGGATGTAGCCGGCTATGGACATTACAGGCTCAGGAAGCTTATCCCTCAGATGACCAAATGTTTCTTAGCGGTGTTTTGCCTTATTCTTGTGTGTGCTCTCAGTAAGGACCAGTGGACGACCCGACGGATGATGGCTCCCATGAACATCGCGAAAAGACCCCAGGGATTGGAGACGTGCACTGTGAGTAGTGCAGTCGAAGAAGGGACCTGGAAGGTGATAGTAGATACAGGAGGTACGAGAAGTGATATAATGAGTGACTGTTTCCGACAGGTTGACACCTCCTGCATGATTGCCGAGCCTGGATTCAGCGTTATGCGGAACATTGGTCGACCGGACGGTGGCAGAGAAGACATCATCTACGGTGTACAAGCAGCTCTGCTGGAACTAGGTGTGAGCCTAGTAGAGGCGTATGCAGTAAGTATTGACTTACCCACTGTCGCTATCACTCTGAATTATCAGACCCCTGTATTCCAGGTTCCCGTCTCCCTGAAGGACCACTGGAACGGTACCAGAAATGCCGTTTGTAACCAGCCATCATCGGTGCCACGACACAGGGAAGTGTCGAGTCACCCCAGATCGTGTCGATACCAATCCTTTCTCGAGAGATGTGAGAATATGCCCCTGCTTGACATCGCAGTGGAGATGTGGGAAGTTGCAACAGGCAAGCCATTGCCTACCATTTCAAGTTTCATCTGTGCCAGAGTTGTCCAGTAGAACAGTTCTGTGGACAAGACAGCCTCATCACTCCAGTTCATAGTGTACGTGAGTCTGTGTGGAGTTGTATCCACATACTAATTTGGTTTGTGTTTTTCTTTATAGAACCCCAAACCAAATTCCTTTTGGTGGGGAGGTGTTACGGACCCGAGCCCGACGTCCTAGCACGGAGCAGTGACGACCGCGCCATCTGTGGGTCAGCTCCCGAAACCCCCTCCAAATGGACAACGACACCTGGTGAGGACGAGGTGTACTGGCCACGAGGGCCAGTTTCCAGTCCTGTTCAGCTCACAACACAGCCGCTGCTGATCTCTGGTGAGGTGGTGCTCAGACGACAACGCCATCTATGGAGTGGATAGGTGGGCGTTTGTACACGGTCTGAGCCTGTAAGTGAGGTGCTTTAGTGTGTCCCTGTCACTGATGACGTGTCTGATTACAGAGTCGACCTGGGACTGCTGTAATGGAGGTTGAGTCAGTCTACCCAAGGCAGCCGTCTCGTCACCAAGTGTTTGCTGCAGCAGCTGTGAGTCGCCCCCCGGATGAACACTGTGGTGTTACCCTGCCTATGAAGTGGCAGTTGAAGGTTTGTCATACCCGGGACTGACTGGTGGAGACGCTTAACCATTGGGGTGTTGTGGAAAGGAGAGTGATCTGTGGTATCACACGAGACTCCTGACTAGGGCGCGACCCTAGTATCGCTCGTGGAGTGGCCTAACCAGCGTCGCTGATTCGGAACCTGCCAGCTATCTGCTGGACTTGTGGTTGACGGCCTCTACGACGGTGCCCCCAGTGGAACTGTGTTTTGGCTGGCCTGTGGCCGGGGTAGACTCATTCTCGAAGGATTTGTCGTGAGGCCACGAGAGCACCAAGAGCTCGACACCGTGAAGATCCAGAGTCTTCAGAAGAAGACAACCGTGTAGATACTAGTGTTTATACCCCCCCCCCCCCGTGTAATCTTCTTATATATATTTATTGGTGAAGGTGTTAATTATAATATTAAGTTTTTGCCTTTCTTTCCCTTCCCCTTTTATTTTACTTGCGTTACGGATCACATCCCTTGAAAGCCACTACTGGCTTGGGGCCGGATACCCTTCCTCTAACAACATCAGAGTAAGAACCCAGTTGCGACCCGAGAGGGCCGTAACAATGAGAAATTTCAGAGGAACACACTAGAGGAGAGATAGCCAGAAGCCCAAATTATGATCAGTACCTGAGAGCCAACTGGAGGAGAAAAACCTGGAGGCTCAATGAGAGATAACCGAGGCCCCAATGAATGAGAGAGTCAATGACCCACTGGAAAAGAAATCATCTGAAAGGCCAATGGATGAGAGATATCCGCATATGCAATAGACAGTAAACCTGAGAATAAGAGCGATGAGGAAGCCATTGTTACTGAGACTGGTACACGAGGAACAGAACGCCCGTAGAGAATTTGCGTAGTGCTACACACACATTCTACTGATTTAGGAGATATTTTTTGAGCTATTCTCCACAGAGATCTCACAAACCAGTGGGAAGGACCTTGTTACCGGTATTACTGCCTATAATGATTATCTGGCCTTTTATTATTATGTAATGTTGGGCCGGTTATGAGGTAGGACACACACCGGGAACCGGTAAGCGTCCAACATTAATGTAATAACTCTCATTGTCATATCTGACATAGAGATGTTTTTCATTTTTTACGATGTACTGTTCATCAGGTGAAATTGTGACGTCATGAGACATTAGCAGCAACTTAACTGGTTTATCACAAAACAAGACCCCATAACCACGTGGTCCACCAGGAGACCGAGTGTACACTGACGACCCCACAACTATGTGGTCCACCAGGAGACCGAGTGTACACGTGACGACCCCATAACTACGTGGTCCACCAGGACACCGAGTGTACACATGACGACCCCATAACTACGTGGTCCACCAGGACACCGAGTGTACACGTGACGACCCCATAACCACGTGGTCCACCAGGAGACCGAGTGTACACGTGACGACCCTATAACTACGTGGTCCACCAGGACACCGAGTGTACACGTGACGACCCCATAACCACGTGGTCCACCAGGAGACCAAGTGTACACGTGACGACCCCATAACCACGTGGTCCACCAGGACACCGAGTGTACACGTGACGACCCCATAACCACGTGGTCCACCAGGAGACCGAGTGTACACGTGACGACCCCATAACCACGTGGTCCACCAGGAGACCGAGTGTACACGTGACGACCCCATAACCACGTGGTCCACCAGGAGACCGAGAGTACACGTTATCCGGACGTGTTTGGAGCGTATTAACCACTCTACAAGTACACCTAAGCTGGTCCATACCCATACTATTGACCATTTTTAAAATCTTAGAATAATCAATAGAATTTTTTTTTAACAATCAATTACTTTGGATTTGGTAAAGCATTACCCGCCTAATTATGTGAAGGAGGCTACTAGTGGGATAGATCGGAAACTATACAGTCCACGCGCTAAACAAATAATTTCAAATTATATATAACTCATTTTATAAATAAAAAATGATAACTAAAATTAATAATTAATATCCCGATAGTAGATTTCCCCACACCAACAAGTGAGGCGCATGCCCTTCGTAACGCCTCTAATGTAAACCCTCTAATATAAACTGGTGTAGAACTCATCACAGAGGCATCTTATCAACAGTCACTGGTGTACAACTCATCACACAGTACCTCATCAAGAGTCACTGGTGTAGAACTCATCACACAGTACCCTATCAACAGGCACTGGTGAAGAACGCATCACACAGTACCTCATCAACAGTCACTGGTGTAGAACTCATCACACAGTACCTCATCAACAGTCACTGGTGTAAAACTCATCACACAGTACCTCATCAACAGTCACTGGTGTAGAATTCCTTTCACAGTACCATATCAACAGTCACTGGTGAAGAAATCATCAACAGTCACTGGTGTAGAATTCATCATACAGTACCTCATCAACAGTCTCTGGTGTAGAGCTCATCATACAGTACCTCATCAACATTCACAGGTGTAGAACTCATCACACAGTCCCTCATCAACAGTCACTGGTGTACAACTCATCACACAGTACCTCATCAACAGTCACTGGTGTACAACTCATCACACAGTACCTCATCAACAGTCACTGGTGTAGAATTCATCATACAGTACCTCATCAACAGTCACTGGTGTAGAACTCATCACACAGTCCTTCATCAACAGCCACTGGTGTACAACTCATCACACAGTACCTCATCAACAGTCACTGGTGTAGAACTCATCACACAGTACCTCATCAACTGTCACTGGTGTAGATCTCATCACACAGTACTTCATCAGTCACTGGTGTAGAATTCATCAAACAGTACCTCATCAACAGTCATTGGTGTAGAGCTCATCATACAGTACCTCATCAACAGTCACTGGTGTAGAACTCATCACACAGTCCCTCATCAACAGTCATTGGTGTAGAACTCATCACACAGTCCCTCATCAAGAGTCACTGGTGTAGAACTCATCACACAGTCCCTCATCAAGGGTCACTGGTGTAGAACTCATCACACAGTCCCTCATCAACAGTCATTGGTGTAGAACTCATCACACAGTACCTCAACAACAGTCACTGGTGTAGAACGCATCACACAGTACCTCATCAACACTCACTGGTGAAGAATTCATCATACAGTACCTCATCAACAGTCACTGGTGTAGAACGCATCACACAGTACCTCATCAACTCTCACTGGTGAAGAATTCATCATACAGTACCTCATCAACAGTCACTGATGTAGAACTCATCATTTATTACCTCAAAGAGACTGTTGTGGTTTTCATCAAATTCGAGTAAATGAGACCTAAATCCTCAAAGTCAAAGAAATGTTTTTGAGAGTAATGCTGCAAACGAAAAATTTAATTTCAGGTTGTACCAATTCCCTTTGTCGGAAGTATATTAACTCTGCCTCACGTTGTAAAGCTTCAAAGGATGTTGTCCATGCTTGCAAAACTTCACGGATTGATGTACATGCTTGTAAAGCTTCACCGGGTCTTGCCCATGCTTGTAAATGTTCACCGGGCGTTGTCCATGCTTGTAAAGCTTCATTGGATGTTGTCCATGCTTGTAAAGTTTCACCAGGTGTTGTCCATGCTTGTAAAGCTTCACCGGGTGTTGTTCATGCTTATAAAGCTTCATTGGGTCTTGTCCATGTTTGTAAAGCTTCGACGGGTGTTGTCCAAGCTTGTAAAACTTCACCGGGTGTTGTACATGCTTGTAAAGCTTCACTGGGTTTTGTCCATGCTTGTGAATCTTCATCGGGTCTTGTCCGTGTTTGTAAAGCTTTACCGGATATTGTACGTGCTTGTAAAGCTTCACCGGGTGTTGTACATGCTTGTAAATCTTCATCGGATGGTGTCCATGCTTGTAAAGCTTCACCGGTTGTGGTCCGTGCTTGTAAAGCTTCACCGGATGTTATCCGTGCTTTTAAAGCTTCACAGGGTGTTATCCTTGTTTGTAAAACTTCACCGGATGTTGTCCATGCCTGTGAAGCTTCACCGGGTGTTGTCCGTGCTTGTAGAGCTTCAGAGGGTGTTTTCCATGCGTGTAAAGCTTCACCGGGTGTTGTCCGTGCTAGTAAAGGCTCACCGGGTATTGGCCAATCTTGTAAAGTTTCAATGGATTGTGTACATGCTTGTAAAGCTTCACCGGGTGTTGTACACGCTTGTAAAGCTTCACTGGGTGTGGTCCATGCTTGTAAAGCTTTACCGGGTGCTGTCCAAGATTGTAAAGCTTTACCGGGTGCAGTCCAAGATTGTAAAGTTTCACTTGATAATGTCCATGCTTGTAAAGCTTCACTTGATAATGTCCATGCTTGTAAAGCTACACCAAACTTTGTTCAAGCTTGTAAAGCTTCACTGGGTGCTGTACATGTTTGTAAAGCTTTACCGGGTATTGTTCATGCTTCTAAAGATTCACCGGATGTTGTCCGTGCTTGTAAAGCTTCACTTGATGTCCGTTCTTGTAATCCTTCACCGGATATTGTCCAAGCTTGTAAAGCTTCACTTGATGTTGTCCAAGCTTGTAAAGCTTCACCGAATTTTGTCTACGCTTGTAAAGCTTCACCGGGTGTTGTCCGTGCTTGTAAAGCTTCACTGGATGTTGTTCAGTCTTGAAAGGCTTCAGTTGTACATGCTTGTAGAGCTTCACAGGGTGCTGTCCAAGCTTGTAAAGCTTCACTGGATGTTGTCCATGCTTGTAAAGCTTCAGAGGGTGTTATTCGTGCTTGTAAAGCTTCACCGGATGTTGTCCGTGCTCGTAAAGCTTCACTGGATGTTGTCCATGCTTGTAAAGTTTCCCCGGGTGTTGTCCATGCTTGTAAAGCTTCATCGGGTCTTGTCCATGTTTATAAAGCTTCAACGGGTGTTGTCCAAGCTTGTAATGCTTCACCGGGAGTTGTACATGCTTGTAAAGATTCACCCGGTCTTGTCCATGCTTGTAAAGCTTCACTGGGTGTTGTCCGTGCGTGTAAAGCTTCACTGGATATTGTACATGCTTGTAAAGCTTCAACGGGTGAGGTACATGATTGTAAAGCTTAACCGGATGTTGTCCATGCCAGTAAAGCTTTACCGGGGGTTGTACATGCTTGCAAAGATTCACTCGGTCTTGTCCATGCTTGTAAAGCTTCACCGGGTCTTATCCATGCTTGTAAAGCTTCACCGTGTGTTGTCCATGCTTGTAAAGCTTCACCGGGTATTTGCCCAAGCTTGTAAAGCTTCACCGGGGTGTTGTAAATGCTTGTAAAGCTTCACCGGGCATTGTCCATCCTTGTAAAGGTTCCCCGGGTGTTGTTCATGCTTGCAAAGCTTCACCGGGTGTTGTACATGCTTGTAAAGCTTCATCGGGTCTTGTCCATGTTTGTAAAGTTTCAACGGGTGTTGTCCCAGCTTGTAATGCTCCACCGGGTGTTGTACATGCTTGTAAAGATTCACTCGGTTTTGTCCATGCTTGTAAAGCTTCACCGGGTGTTGTCCGTGCTTGTAATGCGTCACCGGATATTGTACATGCTTGTAAAGCTTCACGGGGTGTTGTACACGCTTGTAAATCTTCAACGGGTGTTGTACATGCTTGTAAATCTTCAACGGGTGTTGTCCGTGCTTGTAAAGCTTAACCGGATGTTGTCCATGCCAGTAAAGCTTTACCGGGTGTTGTACATGCTTGTAAAGAATCACTCGGTCTTGTCCATGCTTGTAAAGCTTCACTGGGTCTTATCCATGCTTGTAAAGCTTCACTGTGTGTTGTCCATGCTTGTAAAGCTTCACCGGGTATTTGCCCATGCTTGTAAAGATTCACCGGGTGTTGTCCATGCTTGCAAAGCTTCTCCTGGTGCTGTCCATGTTTGTAAAGCTTCACCGGGTGTTGTCCATACTTGTAAAGCTTCACTGGATGTTGTCCAAGCTTGAAAAGCTTCACCGGGTGTAGTCTAAGCTTGCAAATCTTCACTTGATGTTGTCCGTGCTTGAAAAGCTTCACCGAATGTTGTTCAATTTTGTAAAGCTTCAGCGGATGTTGTCCAAGCTTGTAAAGCTTCACTTGATGTTGTCCAACCTTGTAAAGCTTCACTGGATGTTGTCCATGCTTGTAAAGTTTCCCTGGGTGTTTGTCTATGCTTGTAAAGCTTCACCGGGTGTGGTCATGCCTGTTAAGCTTCACCAGTTTTTGTACGTGCTTGTAAAGCTTCACTGGGTGTTGTCCGTGCTTGTTAAGCTTCACGGGGTGTTGTCTATGCTTGTTAAGCTTCAACGGACGTTGTCCGTGCTTGTAAAGCTTCACTGGATGTTGCCCATGCTTGTAAAGTTTCACCGGGTGTTTTCCATGCTTGTAAAGCTTCACTGGGTGTTGTACATGCTTGTAAAGCTTCACCGGGTGTTTTTCATGTTTGTAAAGCTTCACCGGGTCTTGTCCAAGCTTGTAAAGCTTCACCGGGTGTTGTACATGCTTGCAAAGCTTCAACGGGTGTTGTCCATGCTTGTTAAGCTTCACTGGGCGTTGTCCGTGCGTGTAAAGCTTCACCGGGCGTTGTCCGTGCTTTTAAAGCTTCACCGGATGATGTACATGCTTGTAAAGATTTACCGGGTCTTGTCCATGCTTGTAAAGCTTCACCGGGTGTTGTAAATGCTTGTAAAGCTTCACCGTGTCTTGTCCATGCATGCAAAGCTTCACCGGGCGTTGTCCGTGGTTGTAAAGCTTTACTGGATGTTGTACATGCTTGTAAAGCCTCACCGGGTCAGGTCCAAGCTTGTAAAGGTTCACCGGGTGCTGTCCAAGCTTGAAAAGCTTCACCGGGTGCTGTCCATGCTTGTAAAGCTTCACCGGGTGTGGTCCATGCTTGTAAAGATTTACCGGGTGTTTTCCGTGCTTGTAAAGCTTCACTATATGTTGTCCATGCTTGTAAAGCTTCACCGGGTGAAGTCCAATCTTGTAAAGCTTCACTTGATGTTGTCCGTGCTTGTAAAGGTTTACCGGATGCTGTCCAACCTTGTAAAGCTTCATTTCATGTTGTCCAACCTTGTAAAGCTTCACTTGATGTTGTACACGCTTGTAAAGTTTCACTGGATGTTGTCCAAGCTTGTCAAGCTTCACCGGGTGTTACTTGTATGGCTTCACTGGATGTTGTCCGGTCTTGTAAGGCTACACTTGTTTCGTACATGCTTGTAAAGTTTCACCGGGTGTTGTACAAGCTTGTAAAGCTTCACCGGGTGTGGTCCATGCTTGTAAAGCTTCACCGGGTGCTGTCCAAGCTTGAAAAGCTTCACCAGGTGCTGTCCATGCTTGTAAAGCTTCACCGGGTGTGGTCCATGCTTGTAAAGCTTCATCGGGTGTTGTCCATCCTTGTAAAGCTTCACCGGGTGTTGTCCTAGCTTGTAAAGCTACACCGGATGTTGTCGATGCTTGTAAAGTTTCACAGGGTGTTGTCCGTGCTTGTAAAGCTTCAATGTATGTTGTACATGCTTATAGAGCTTCACCGGTTATTGTCCGTGCTAGTAAAGCTTAACCGGATGTTGTAAATGTTTGTAAAGCTTCACCGGGTTTTGTAAATGCCTGTAAAGCTTCACCGGGTCTTGTCCACGCTTGCAAAGCTTCACCGGGTGCTGTCCAATCTTGAAAAGATTCCCCGGATGCTGTCCATGCTTGTAAAGTTTCACCGGGTGTGATCCATGCTTGTAAAGCTTCACCGGGTGTTGTCCGTGCTTGTAAAGTCTCACTGTATGTTGTCCATGCTTGTAAAGCTTCACCGGGGGTAGTCCAATCTTGTAAAGCTTCACTTGATGTTGTCCGTGCTTGTAAAGCTTTACCGGATGTTGTCCAACCTTGTAAAGCTTCACTTGATGTTGTCTAACCTTGTAAAGCTTCACTTGATATTGTCTACGTTTGTAAAGTTTCACCGGATGTTTTCCAAGCTTGTAAAGGTTCAGCGGGTGTTGTCCGTGCTTGTATAGCTTCACTGGATGTTGTCTAGTCTTGTAAGGCTTCACTTGTTTTGTACATGCTTGTAGAGCTTCACCGGGTGCTGTCCAAGCTTGTAAAGTTTCACTGTGTGTTATCTATGTTTGTAAATCTTCACCCTGTGTTGTCCATGCTTACAAATTTTCACCGGGTGTCGTCCATGCTTGTAAAGCTTCACCGGATGTTGTCTATGCTTGTAAATTTTCACCGGGTGTTGTCCATCCATGTAAAGCTTCACCAGATGTTGTCATGCATGTAAAGCTTCACCGGTTGTAGTCCGGGCTTGTAAAGCTTCACAGGGTGCTGTCCATGATTGTAAAGCTTCAATGGGTGTTGTCCGCGCTTGTAAAGCTTTACGGGTTGTTGTTCGTGCTTGTAAAGCTTCACAGGGTGTTTTCTGTGCTTGCAAAGCTTCACCGGATGTTGTCTATGCTTGTAACGCTTCACCGGATGTTGTCCGTGATTATAAAGCTTCACCGGATGTTGTCCGTACTTGCATAGCTTCACTGGATGTTGTCGAGTCTTGTAAGGCTTCACTTGTTTTGTACATGATTATAGAGCTTCACCGGGAGCTGTCCAAGCTTGTAAAACTTCACCGAGTGTTATCCATGCTTGTAAATCTTCACCGTGTGTTGTCTATGCTTGTAAATTTTCACCGGGTGCTGTCCATGCTTGTAAAGCTTCACCGGATGATGTCCATGGTTGTAAATTTTCACTGGGTGTTGTCCATCAATGTAAAGCTTACACGGATGTTAGCCATGCTTGTTAAGATTTACAGGGTGTTGTCAGTGCTTGTAAAGCTTCAGCAATAATTATCCGTGCATGTAAAGCTTCACCGGATGATGTCCATGCTTGTAAAGCTTCACCGGGTGTTGTTCGTGCTTGTAAAGCTTCACCTGGTGTTGTCCAAGCTTGTAAAGCTTCACTTGGTGTTGTCTAAGCATGTAAAGCTTCACCGGATATTGTTATGCTTGTAAAACTTCACCGGGTATTGTCCGTGCTTGTAAAGTTTCACCGGGTATTGTCCATACTTATAAATCTTCAGTGGGTGTTGTCCGTGCTTGTAAGGCTTCGCCGGGTGTTGTCCATGCTTCTAAAGCTTCACCGGTTTTGGTCCATGCTTGTGAAGCTTCACCGGATTTTACACGTGCTTTTAATGGTTCACAGGGTGTTATCCGTGGTTGTAAAACTTCACCGGATGTTGTCCATGCTTGTAAAGCTTCACCGGGTGTTGTCCGTGCTTGTAAAGTTTCACCAGTTGTTGTCCGTGCTTGTAAAGCTTCACCAGTTGTTGTCCGTGCAGGTAAAGCTTCACTGGTTGTCCGTGTTTGTAAAGCTTCACCGGAAGTTATCAGTGCTTTTAAAACTTCACAGGGGGTTATCCGTGCTTGTAAAGCTTCACCGGATGTTGTCATGCTTGAAAAGCTTCATTGGGTATTGTCCGTGCTTGTAAAGCTTCACTGGGTATGGTCCGTGCTTGTAAAGCTTCACCGGGTGTTGTAGATGCTTGTAAAGCTTCACCGAGTTCTGTCCAAGCATGTAAAACTTCACCGGATGTTTTCCGTGCTTGTAAAGATTCAAAGGGTGTTGTCCGTGCTTGTAAAGCTTCACAGGGTGTTGTCGATGTTTGTAATGCTTTAAAGTGTATTGTTCGTGCTTGCTAAGCTTCACCGGATGTTGTTCGTGCATTTAAAGCTTCACTGGATGTTGTCAATGCTTCACCGGGCTGCTGTCCAAGCATGTAAAGCTTCACCGGATGTTGTCCATGTTTGTAAAGCTTCAAAGTGTATTGTTCGTGCTTGCTAAGCTTCACCGGATGTTGTCCGTGCATTTAAAGCTTCACTGGATGTTGTCAATGCTTGTAAAGCTTCACCAAGTGTTGTAAATGCTTGTAAAGCTTAAGCGGGTGTTGTATATGCTTGTAAAGCTTCACCGGATGCTGTAAATGCTTGCACAGCTTCACCCGGTGCTGTATTTGCTTTTAAAGCTTAACCAGACGTTGTCCCATGCTAGTAAAGCTTAACCGCTTGTTGTCCCATTCTTGTAAAGGTTCACCGGGTGTTGTATATGATTGTAAAGCTTCACCGGGTCTTGTCCAAGCTTGTAAATCTTCACCGGGTATTGTAAATGCTTGTAAATCTTCACCGGGTCATGTCCATGCTTGCAAATCTTCACCGTGCGTTGTCCGTGCTTGTAAAGCTTCCCTGGATGTTGTCTATGCTTGTAAAGCTTCACCGGATCTGGACCAAGCTTGTGAAGCTTCACTGGATGTTGTACATGCTGGTAAAGCTTACCCGGGTGTTGTATATGCTTGTAAAGCTTAACCAGGTGCTGTCCAAGCTTGTAAAGCTTCACCGGATGTTGTCAATACTTGTAAAGATTCACCGGATGTTGTCCATGCTTGTAAAGCTTCACTTGATGATGCTCATAGTTGTTAAGTTTCAGCGGACTTTGTGAAAGCTTGTAAAGCTTCACCGGGTGCTGTTCATGCTTGTAAAACTTCACCGGGTGTGGTCCATGCTTGTAAAGTTTCTCCGGGTGTTGTCCGTGCTTGTAAAGCTTCACCGGGTGTTGTCCGAGCATTTAAAGCTTCACTGGATGATGTCCATGGTTAAAAAGTTTCACCGGGTGTTGTCCATGCTTGTAAAGCTTCACCAGGTGTTGTACATGCTTGTATAGCTTGACAGGGTCTTGTCCATGTTAGTAAAGCTTTACCGTGTGTTGTCCAAGATTGTAAAGCTTCACCGGGTGTTGTACATACTTGTAAAGCTTCACCGAGTCTTGTCCATGCTTGTAAAGCTTCACCAGGCGCTGTCCGTGCTTGCAAAGCTTCAGCTAATGTTGTACATGATTGTAAAGTTTCAGAAGGTGTTGTATATGCTTGTAAATCTTAACAGGATGTTGTTCCATGCTAGTAAAGCTTCACTGGGTGTTGTAAGTGCATGTAAAGCTTCACTGGGTCTTGTTCATGCCTGTGAAGCTTCACCGGGTCTTTTCCAAGCTTTTAAAGCTTCACTGGGTGTTGTAAATGCTTGTAAAGCTTCACTGGGTGTTGTAAATTCTGGTAAAGCTTCACCGGGTCTTGTCCATGCTTGCAAAGCTTCATCTGGCAATGTCCCTGATTGTAAAGCTTCACTGGATGTTGTCTATGCTTGTAAAGCTTCACCGGGCCTGGATCTAGCTTGTAAAGCTTCACTGCATGTTGTCCACGCTTGTAAAGCTTCACCGGATTTTGTCGACGCTTGTAAAGCTTCACCGGGTGTTGTCCGTGCTTCTAAAGCTTCACTGGATGTTGTCCAGTCTTGAAAGGCTTCAGTTGTACATGCTTGTAGAGCTTCACAGGGTGCTGTCCAAGCTTGTAAAGCTTCACTGGATGTTGTCCATGCTTGTAAAGCTTCAGAGTGTGTTATTCGTGCTTGTAAAGCTTCACCGGATGTTGTCCGTGCTTGTAAAGCTTCACTGGATGTTGTCCATGCTTGTAAAGTTTCCCCCATGTGTTGTCCATGCTTGTAAAGCTTCATCGGGTCTTGTCCATGTTTATAAAGCTTCATCGGGTGTTGTCCAAGCTTGTAATGCTTCACCGGGTGTTGTACATGCTTGTAAAGATTCACCCGGTCTTGTCCATGCTTGTAAAGCTAAACCGGGTGTTGTCCGTACTTGTAAAGCTTCACCGGATTTTGTTCATGCTTGTAAAGCTTCACCGGGTCTTATCCATGCTTGTAAAGCTTCACCGTGTGTTGTCCATGCTTGTAAAGCTTCACCGGGTATTTGCCCAAGCTTGTAAAGCTTCACCGGGGTGTTGTAAATGCTTGTAAAGCTTCACCGGGCATTGTCCATCCTTGTAAAGGTTCCCCGGGTGTTGTTCATGCTTGTAAAGCTTCACCGGGTGTTGTTCATGCTTGTAAAGCTTCATCGGGTCTTGTCCATGTTTGTAAAGCTTCAACGGGTGTTGTCCCAGCTTGTAATGCTTCACTGGGTGTTGTACATGCTTGTAAAGCATCACCGGATATTGTACATGCTTGTAAAGCTTCACCGGGTGTTGTATATGCTTGTAAATCTTCAACGGGTGTTGTACATGCTTGTAAATCTTCAACGGGTGTTGTCCGTGCTTGTAAAGCTTAACCGAATGTTGTCCATGCCAGTAAAGCTTTACCGGGTGTTGTACATGCTTGTAAAGAATCACTCGGTCTTGTCCATGCTTGTAAAGCTTCACCGGGTCTTATCCATGCTTGTAAAGCTTCACCGTGTGTTGTCCATGCTTGTAAAGCTTCACCGGGTATTTACCCAAGCTTGTAAAGCTTCACCGGGGTGTTGTAAATGCTTGTAAAGCTTCACCCCGCGTTGTCCGTGCTTGCAAACCTTCACTGGATGTTGTATATCCTTGTAAAGCTTTACCGGGTCTTATCCAAGCTTGAAAAGCTTCACATGGTGTTGTACATGCTTGTAAAGATTCACCGGGTGTTGTCCATGCTTGCAAAGCTTCTCCGGGTGCTGTCCAATTTTGTAAAGCTTCACTGGGTGTTGTCCATACTTGTAAAGCTTCACTGGATGTTGTCCAAGCTTGAAAAGCTTCACCGGGTATAGTCCAAGCTTGCAAATCTTCACTTGATGTTGTCCGTGCTTGAAAAGCTTCACCGAATGTTGTTCAATTTTGTAAAGCTTCAGCGGATGTTGTCCAAGCTTGTAAAGCTTCACTTGATTTTGTCCAACCTTGTAAAGCTTCACTGGATGTTGTCCATGCTTGTAAAGTTTCACCGGGTGTTTGTCCATGCTTGTAAGGCTTCACCGGGTGTGGTCATGCCTGTTAAGCTTCACCAGTTTTTGTACGTGCTTGTAAAGCTTCACTGGGTGTTGTCCGTGCTTGTTAAGCTTCACGGGGTGTTGTCTATGCTTGTTAAGCTTCACTGGACGTTGTTCGTGCTTGTAAGGCTTCACTGGATGTTGCCCATGCTTGTAAAGTTTCACCGGGTGTTTTCCATGCTTGTAAAGCTTCACTGAGTGTTGTACATGCTTGTAAAGCTTCACCGGGTGTTGTTCATGTTTGTAAAGCTTCACCGGGTCTTGTCCAAGCTTGTAAAGCTTCACGGGGTGTTGTCCATGCTTGTTAAGCTTCAACGGGCGTTGTCCGTGCGTGTAAAGCTTCACCGGGCGTTGTCCGTGCTTTTAAAGCTTCACCGGATAATGTACATGCTTGTAAAGCTTTACCGGGTCTTGTCCATGCTTGTAAAGCTTCACCGGGTGTTGTAAATGCTTGTAAAGCTTCACCGTGTCTTGTCCATGCATGCAAAGCTTCACCGGGCGTTGTCCGTGGTTATAAAGCTTTACTGGATGTTGTACATGCTTGTAAAGCCTCACCGGGTCAGGTCCAAGCTTGTAAAGCTTCACTGGATGTTGTACATGCTTTTAAAGTTTCACTGGATGTTGTCCAAGCTTGTCAAGCTTCACCGGGTGTTATCCGTGCTTGTATGGCTTCACTGGATGTTGTCCGGTCTTGTAAGGCTACACTTGTTTCGTACATACTTGTAAAGTTTCACCGGGTGTTGTACATGCTTGTAAAGCTTCACCGGGTGTGGTCCATGCTTGTAAAGCTTCACCGGGTGCTGTCCAAGGTTGAAAAGCTTCACCAGGTGCTGTCCATGCTTGTAAAGCTTCACCGGGTGTGGTCCATGCTTGTAAAGCTTCATCGGGTGTTGTCCATCCTTGTAAAGCTTCACCGGGTGTTGTCCTAGCTTGTAAAGCTACACCGGATGTTGTCGATGCTTGTAAAGTTTCACAGGGTGTTGTCCGTGCTTGTAAAGCTTCATCAATGGTTGTCCGTGCTTGTAAAGCTTCATTAATGGTTGTCCGTGCTTGTAAAGCTTAAATGTATGTTGTACGTGCTTATAGAGCTTCACCGGTTATTGTCCGTGCTTGTAAAGCTTAACCGGATGTTGTAAATGTTTGTAAAGCTGCACCGGGTTTTGTAAATGCCAGTAAAGCTTCACCGGGTCTTGTCCACGCTTGCAAAGCTTCACCGGGCATTGTCCGGGCTTGTAAAGCTTTACCGGGTGTTGTCCATGCTTATAAAGTAAGTAAGTAATTATCAAAAGAAGGCACCAAACCGGGAAGGCTATGTAGCACCATCAAATACGCAAAATAATCAGAGGGCGCTAAATATCACCAAGGATGCCAATACGAGAACAAAAACGCATAAGGCGAACGATATCAAAAGTATCCGAGTCACCAAGAATTCTATCGAGGGACAGGTGACCGCGAGGGGCGGTCGGAAAGCAAGACACACGCTCGTCCTGGAAGTCAGGACATTCAAGAAGGACATGCACGACCGTAAGAGGGACAATGCAACTAGGACAATAAGGAGCAGGGCGGCGCTCCATCAAGTGACCATGGGTTAAGCGAGTATGGCCAATACGCAACCTCGCCAGAGCTGTTTCCCACCGCCGGTTACGGTGGAAGGAGGACGGCCACGAGGAAACACAACATTTAAGAGTACGTAGCTTGTTACCAGTAACAGACAACCAAGAAGCCTGCCAACGGGTAAGGACTGAGGAATGGAAAACCGGGTAAAAGTCGGAATACGGAATGCCTTTACGAGAGATGGGACAAGAGCGGACAGCTTCCTTAGCGGCAGCATCCGCACGCTCATTTAAAGACACGCCAATATGGCTGGGAACCCAACAAAACTCAACCGACTTAAATTTACTGTGAACGAGAAACAGCCAATGCTGGATCTCGACAACTACTGGATGAACTGGGTTAAAGCACCCGAGAACCATGAGGGCACTACGAGAGTCAACAACAACCACAAAGGAAGACTGACAACGAGAAAGCAGGAGACGAAGAGCATAGAGAATAGCATAAAGTTCCGCTGTAAAGATGCTAGTCTCCGGAGGCAAGCGACACATATAAGTGCGATCAGGAAAAACAACAGAGTAGCCAACACCGTCCGCTGACTTAGACCCATCGGTGAAGACAGAAACGGAGCGGGAGTGAGAAGAAAAGTGCTCGAGGAAAAGGCGTTTTAGAACCGTAGGAGGGGTAAAAGCTTTAGTGATACGAGTCAAGGATGTACAAAACCGCGGAAGAGGGACCCTCCACAGGGGCAAAGAAGGAACAACACGAGGAGAAACATCAGAAATACGAACGGAAAGAGAATCCTGTAGGCGAGATAACCGGACAGAAAGAGGGAGGTGGTGAAGAGGAACAGGAACCGCAGGAGGGGTAAAAGTTAAAGCACGACAGAGGCGAGAGGAAGGATGTTGCAAGGACCGCGCAAGATAGCGAAGACAGTAGCGATCACGGCGGTCCTGGAGAGACAGGAAGCCAGTGTCAACATACAAGCTAAGGACGGGAGTCGAACGAAAGGCACCAGAACTGAGGCGCAACCCAGTATGGTGCAAAGCATCAAGACGGCGAAGAGTAGAAGGAGAAGCAGACGAGTAAGCAGGGCAACCATAATCGAGCTTAGACAGGACGAGAGAGGAATGTAAAGCAAGGAGAGTGCGCCTATCTGCCCCCCAAGAAGTATGGGACAAGACCCGAAGGAGGGTAAGGGCCTTAGAGTACTCAACACGAAGGTAAGAGATATGGGGAGACCAAGACAAACGAGTGTCAAGGAATAACCCCAAAAGCTTCGCGGAATCTTTGTATTCAAGGGGATGACCATAAAGTGACAAAGAGGGACGAAGAACAACCCGTTTCCGCGTAAAAGTCATGGCACAAGTTTTAGAAGTAGAGAACTTGAAGCCATGACCTGTGGCCCAAGACGACACGGCATCATTTGCAAGTTGAAGCCGGCGTTGAAGGAGAGGCGAATCATCACCCTGACAACAAAGGGTAAGATCATCGACATAGAGAGCGGAGAAGACACCAGAAGGAAGAGAGGAAAGAAGACCATTGAGGGCAACCAGAAAAAGAGTAGTGCTCAGAACACTACCCTGGGGCACACCTTCGTATTGCTGAAAAGAGGGAGACAGAGCGGTACCAAGGCGCACCCGAAAGGAACGACGAGAGAGGAAGCTGCGGAGAAAGAGAGGGAGATGACCACGAAGGCCAAAAGAATGAAGTTGAGATAGGATATGATAACGCCAAGTGGTGTCGTAAGCCTTTTCTAGGTCAAAAAGGACGGCAACAACGGAGGTCTTCGCAGCAAAAGCAGTACAAATATAGACCTCCAAGTTCACCAGGACATCTGTCGTGCTGCGGCACTTGCGGAAACCAAATTGAGAAGGGGAGAGGAGGTGATGGTGTTCCAGGAACCACATCAGACGAACGTTAACCATACGTTCAAAGAGTTTGCAGACACATCTTGTGAGAGCAATAGGGCGAAAGTCCTTAGGGGAAGTACCCAGAGACCCCGGTTTGCGAACAGGGAGGACAACGGCATCGAGCCAGTCCTCAGGGACTGACGACGACTCCCAGATCCGATTATACAGACTCAGTAAATACTGAGACGTGCTCGGAGGGAGATGGCGAAGCATCTCATAATGACTACCATCGAAGCCCGCCGCCGTAGAACCGCAGAGGGCCAGGGCAGAACGAAGTTCAGAGAGAGAGAAGGGATCATTATAGGGAAGCTGAAGATGAGTGCAGAAATCTAAAGGACGAGACTCAAGGACAGGTTTACGAAGAAGGAAAGATTGGGGAAGATGAAGACCAGAGCTAACAGAAGAAAAGTGGGAACCCAGTTCGGAAGCGACCTGCAACGGGTCCGCCACAAGAGTATCATGGAGGTGAAGGACCGGTGAAACATCGGGAACGAACTTACCCGCTATCTTGCGGATACGCTTCCAGATCTGGGCCAGAGGGGTTTCGGACGTAATTGTCGAGACATAAGATGCCCAACATTCACGTTTAGCCGTACGGATGGCCCTACGGGCCACCGCACTCGCTTTCCGAAAGAAAAGAAAAGAATCGGTCGTCTGCCTACGGCGGTGCTTCTTCCAGGCTGCACGCTTACAGCGGACAGCCCGAGCACAGTCCGCATTCCACCAGGGAACGCACTTCCGTGGACCCAGAGAGGAAGAGCGAGGAATAGAGCGGAGGGCAGCGTCGAAGACAGTGTCATGAAAAAGGAGGAGAGCGCGAGAGAGGGGCAGAAGGGAGAGGTCAGAGAGAGTAGCACTGAGGGAAAATAGGGTCCAGTCCGCCTTAGCAAACTGCCACCTAGGGAAAGAGAGGGAAGGGCGAAAAGAGAAAAAGGAAACAAGGATGGGGAAATGATCACTTCCATGGAGGTCATCAAGAACCTGCCACGTGAAATCTAAGTAAAGAGAAGAAGAGCAGAGAGAAAGATCAAGACAAGAAAGGGTGCGAGTTCGAGAGTCCAAATGAGTGGGCTCACCAGAATTCAGAAGAGACAGGGAAGAAGAGAGGAGAAACGGCTCAAGGAGGCGACCCCGGGTATTCGTCAGAACGTCACCCCAAAGAGAATGACGACAATTGAAGTCACCCAGCAGGAGCACAGGCTCCGGCAAGGAGTCTAGGAGGTGTTTCAAATCAGGAAGAGAGAGCGGGACACTCGGGGGGAGATAAATGGAACAAACTGTGTACCATTTCCCCACAAAGATACGAGCAGCAGAACAATGGAGAGGCGAAGGAAAAAGTAAAGGAACAAAGGGAACATCAGCCCGAATCAAGAGAGCAGAAGAATTAGAAGCCCCAGCAATGGCTGGGGGGGGGGGGGGAGAGAAAGGAATAGCCACGAAAACGACCAGGACGAGCACCAAGCATTGGCTCCTGGAGACAGACACAAAGGGGCGAAAACCGCGAAACCAGAAGTTGGAGTTCGAGGAAATTGGCGTAATAACCTCGAACGTTCCATTGAAGAATGCACAACGACGAGAAGAGAAAGGACAAAAACAGAGAACAAGGAAGAAACAAAGGCGAAAGACCAACAGAGCACGTTAAAGAATATCAGGGTCGGGATCAGGGTCAGCAAAGTCAGGGTTAGGGGGCATGGGTAAACTGAGCAAAGACGGAGGGAAGGAAACGGGAGAACAGATCAGAGGTGGGCGGGCAGGGTCCGGAGGAGGAGGAGGAGGAGGAGGAGACAACGGAGAGGAGCAGTCAAGGACAGCAGCAGGAAGAGGGGGAGTAGAAAGAGAGGAGCGCACCCCAGCAAGAGCAGCAACCGAAAGGGAAGCAGGGGCTAAAGAAACCTCCATAGCAGGAACAGGGGGCGCAAGCACTGAAATGGGAGGGGAAGGAGCAACAGAGCCAGAAGGAGGAGCTGAGGAAGAAAGCGAAGCCTTCTTACCCGCCGGGGAAGAGGAAGGAGAGGAGCCAGGCTTATGCTTCTGACTTAAAGAGACCGGTGTCCCAGCAACTACGTACCGGGCAACGGATTCCAGTGTCTCAACAGGAGAAGCCGAACGAGAGCACACACGACGGCCGTTAGGAGAGCGATGGACATCCGCCCGCACCGACAGGCGGCGGGGAGAGCCGATAGATGGAGGAAGAGGATGGGATGGAGGATCGGAGGGGGACGAGGAAGAAGACACAGAAGACACGACAGACCGGGTAGAAGGAAGGGGAACCCCAGACAGAGGACCAGGAGGAGGATCCTTCGGGAGAGAACCCAAAGGGACAGAGGAGGGGGCAGTGGGCGCATCAGGGTCCAAGGCCCGGAAACGGTTGTGAGTCTGAGGAAGGCGGGAAGGACGAGGAGAGGAAGAGCGCAACACGCGAGCATAAGAGATATTAGCATAAGGCGGGAGCCGGCGAACCTGGCGCCTCGCCTCAGGAAAAGATAAACGCTCCCGGTGCTTCAAGTTGAGGACGGCTGCCTCAAGCTTGTAATGGACACACGCACGGGAGAAGGTAGGATGGGCCTCACCGCAGTTGAGGCAACGAGCCTGGGGAGAAGCGCACTCCGACTTAGAGTGACCTTCGCCACCACACAAAGGACGGAGAGAGACAGTCCCGGAGCAGCGGAGGGCACCATGCCCAAACCTCCAGCACTTGTTGCAGAGCCGAGGAGAAGGAATGTACTCCTGGACAGAGCACCTGGCACCAGCAAGAATGACAGAGGGTGGGAGGGTCCTACCATCAAAGGTAATCTTCACAACCCGGAGGGGTTGACGGCGACTACCACGAGGGGGACGAGTAAACGTGTCCACCTGGAGAATAGAGTGGCCCTGGGCAGCGAGGATATGTCGAATATCGTCGTGGCAGTCGCGCAGGTCCCGAACACCGGTCGCAACATGGGGCGGGAGCAAAATAGTGCCAACACTGGCATTCAACTGAACGTTCTTCGAGACCCGAACGGGGGTCTCGCCAAGGCAGGATAAGGCAGCCAAGCGGGAAGCAGCATCCTGAGAAGGAGCAGCAACGACACGTGTACCGAGACGAGTGGGGCTGAAAGTAATGGAGGCATCCACGGAATCAATGAGATGTCGATGGAGGGAGAAATCGTCAGGAGGCGCAGAATCAAGAGGGAGGAGATCAAAATATTTGGCCCACGAAGCGGGACCAAACAAGGCTTGATAGGTAGCAGAACTGGAAGGAATCGAGCGAGGGCGGCCGTGACGAGGACGGCGGTGAGAACCCCCAGAGAGAGAGGGGTTAAAAGGCGCAGTAGTTACAACTAGAGAAGGAGCCGCGCCAGGGGACGAGGTAGTCACCACTGGGGGCTTGGGGCTCGACCCAACCACAGAGGAGGGAGGGGAGCCAGAGGAAGGAGTCAGAGAGGCCAAAGGAGGAGCAAGGTCGGGGCCCAATGCAGCGGAGGCTACAGAGCCCGGTCTTCCAATACGGACCGACTCGGGGGCTTGGTCGCCCACCCCACGAGCCTGAGAAGGTATACCAGAAGAAGCCGAAGCAGGGGTAATCATCTTGACGAAAGAAAGAATTCACTCACGAATGTGCCCCCACACCCACCATGGAGCCACAATTAGAGGCAGGACACCCAACAAGAAGCTATCGCCGATCTTGTCGGGGCCTCCTAGGGGTGCGTCACGAGTATACGCCCCACAAACGCCACCTTAAGAAACCGACAGTCCGTCGAGATCGGGTTCAGTGACGAAGTGGGGATTGACAATAAAAGGTTCCCCTCGCTCTCGACGTCGGGTACTGCAGTTCTACGGGTGCATGAGTATGCCTCCTCAAGCACCCGGGCGTCAAAATAGAAGAAGTCCAAGGGAAGAACCAGAACGAGCAAAAGGTCGGTAGGAAACGGCAAGCAGATAGGAGAAGAGGGGGGAGAAAAACGAAACAGAAGGAAAAGGAAAAGATGCCCAGCAGAATTGGAGAGGACGGCAGCAGGAGCACAAGGCTAGAAAAGGACAGAGGACTGTCCCAAGGAGCATCACACTCCGGCAGCCGCCCACTAAGCCCCCACACGGCGACAACGAGCTGAGCGGGGAGGGGGCCATGCTTATAAAGCTTCACCGGGTGTGGTCCGTGCTTGTAAAGCTTCACCGGGTGCTGTCCAATCTTGAAAAGATTCCCCGGGTGCTGTCCATGCTTGTAAAGTTTCACCGGGTGTGACCCATGCTTGTAAAGCTTCACCGGGTGTTGTCCGTGCTTGTAAAGTCTCACTGTATGTTGTCCATGCTTGTAAAGCTTCACCGGGGGTAGTCCAATCTTGTAAAGCTTCACTTGATGTTGTCCGTGCTTGTAAAGCTTTACCGGATGTTGTCCAACCTTGTAAAGCTTCACTTGATGTTGTCTAACCTTGTAATGCTTCACTTGATATTGTCTACGTTTGTAAAGTTTCACCGGATGTTTTCCAAGCTTGTAAAGGTTCAGCGGGTGTTGTCCGTGCTTGTATAGCTTCACTGGATGTTGTCTAGTCTTGTAAGGCTTCACTTGTTTTGTACATGCTTGTAGAGCTTCACCGGGTGCTGTCCATGCTTGTAAAGCTTCACCGGATGATGTTCATGGTTGTAAATTTTCACTGGGTGTTGTCCATCAATGTAAAGCTTCAACGGATGTTAGCCATGCTTGTTAAGATTTACAGGTTGTTGTCAGTGCTTGTAAAGCTTCAGCAATAATTATCCGTGCATGTAAAGCTTCACCGGATGATGTCCATGCTTGTAAATTTTCACCGGGTGTTGTCCATCATTGTAAAGCTTCAACGGATGTTGTCCATGCTTGTAAAGCTTCACCGGGTGTTGTTCGTGCTTGTAAAGCTTCACCTGGTGTTGTCCAAGCTTGTAAAGCTTCACTTGGTGTTGTCCGTGCTTGTAAAGCTTTACCAGTTGTTGTCCGTGCTTGTAAAGCTTTACCAGTTGTTGTCCGTGCAGGTAAAGCTTCACCGGAAGTTATCCGTGCTTTTAAAGCTTCACATGGGGTTATCCGTGCTTGTAAAGCTTCACCGGATATTGTTATGCTTGTAAAACTTCACCGGGTATTGTCCGTGCTTGTGAAGTTTCACCGGGTATTGTCCATACTTATAAATCTTCACCGGGTGTTGTCCATGCTTCTAAAGCTTCACCGGTTTTGGTCCATGCTTGTAAAGCTTCACCGGATTTTACACATGCTTTTAATGGTTCACAGGGTGTTATCCATGGTTGTAAAACTTCACCGGATGTTGTCCATGCTTGTAAAGCTTCACTGGGTGTTGTCCGTGCTTGTAAAGCTTTACCAGTTGTTGTCCGTGCTTGTAAAGCTTTACCAGTTGTTGTCCGTGCAGGTAAAGCTTCACCGGAAGTTATCCGTGCTTTTAAAGCTTCACATGGGGTTATCCGTGCTTGTAAAGCTTCACCGGATGTTTTCATGCTTGAAAAGCTTTATTTGGTATTGTCCGTGCTTGTAAAGCTTCACTGGGTATGGTCCGTGCTTGTAAAGCTTCACCGGGTGTTGTAGATGCTTGTAAAGCTTCACCGAGTTCTGTCCAAGCATGTAAAACTTCACCGGATGTTTTCCGTGCTTGTAAAGCTTCACAGGGTGTTGTCGATGTTTGTAAGGCTTCACCAGGTGCTGTTCAAGCATGTAAAGCTTCACCGGATGTTGTCCATGTTTGTAAAGCTTCAAAGTGTATTGTTCGTGCTTGCTAAGCTTCACCGGATGTTGTCCGTGCATTTAAAGCTTCACTGGATGTTGTCAATGCTTGTAAAGCTTCACCAAGTGTTGTAAATGCTTGTAAAGCTTAAGCGGGTGTTGTATATGCTTGTAAAGCTTCACTGGATGCTGTAAATGCTTGCACAGCTTCACCGGGTGTTGTATTTGCTTTTAAAGCTTAACCGGACGTTGTCTCATGCTAGTAAAGCTTAACCGCATGTTGTCCCATGCTTGTAAAGGTTCACCGGGTGTTGTATATGATTGTAAAGCTTCACCGGGTCTTGTCCAAGCTTGTAAATCTTCACCGGGTGTTGTAAATGCTTGTAAATCTTCACCGGGTCTTGTCCATGCTTGCAAAGCTTCACCGGGCGTTGTCACTGCTTGTAAAGCTTCACTGGATGTTGTCCATGCTTGTAAAGCTTCACCGGATCTGGACCAAGCTTGTGAAGCTTCACTGGATGTTGTACATGCTGGTAAAGCTTACCCGGGTGTTGTATATGCTTGTAAAGCTTAACCAGGTGCTGTCCAAGCTTGTAAAGCTTCACCGGATGTTGTCAATACTTGTAAAGCTTCACCGGATGTTGTCCAAGCTTGTAAAGCTTCACTTTATGATGCTCATAGTTGTAAAGTTTCAGCGGACTTTGTGAAAGCTTGTAAAGCTTCACCGGGTGCTGTTCATGCTTCTAAAACTTCACCGGGTGTGGTCCATGCTTGTAAAGTTTCTCCGGGTGTTGTCCGTGCTTGTAAAGCTTCACCGGGTGTTGTCCGAGCATTTAAAGCTTCACTGGATGATGTCCATGGTTGAAAAGTTTCACCGGGTGTTGTCCATGCTTGTAAAGCTTCACCGGGTGTTGTACATGCTTGAATAGCTTGACAGGGTCTTGTCCATGTTAGTAAAGCTTTACTGTGTGTTGACCAAGATTGTAAAGCTTCACCGGGTTTTGTACATTCTTGTAAAGCTTCACCGGGTCTTGTCCATGCTTGTAAAGCTTCACCAGGCGCTGTCCGTTCTTGCAAAGCTTCAGCTAATGTTGTACATGATTGTAAAGTTTCACAAGGTGTTGTATATGCTTGTAAATCTTAACCGGATGTTGTTCCATTCTAGTAAAGCTTCACTGGGTGTTGTAAGTGCATGTAAAGCTTCACTGGGTCTTGTTCATGCCTGTGAAGCTTCACCGGGTCTTTTCCAAGCTTGTAAAGCTTCACTGGGTGTTGTAAATGCTTGTAAAGCTTCACTGGGTGTTGTAAATGCTTGTAAAGCTTCACCGGGTCTTGTCCATGCTTGCAAAGCTTCATCGGGCCATGTCCCTGATTGTAAAGCTTCACTGGATGTTGTCTATGCTTGTAAAGCTTCACCGGGCCTGGATCTTGCTTGTAAAGCTTCACTGCATGTTGTACATGCTTGCAAAGATTCACCGGGGTGTGGTCCATGCTTGTAAAGCTTCACCAGGTGCTGGTCAAGCGTGTAACGTTTCACCTGACGTTGTCCAAGCTTGTAAAGCTTCACTTGATGATGCCCATAGTTCTAAAGCTTCACCTGATTTTGTCCAAGCTTGTAGAGCTTCACCGGGTGCTGTCCATGGTTGTAAAGCTTCACCGGGTGTGGTCCGTGCTTGTAAAGATATACCGGATGTTGTCCGTGCTTGTAAAGCTTCACTATTTGTTGTCTGTGCAAGTAAAGCTTCACCGGATGTTCTCCAACCTTGTAAAGCTTCACTTTATGTTGTGCACGCTTGTAAAGTTTCACCACATGAGGTCCAAGCTTGTAAAGCTTCACCGGGTGTTTTCCGTGCTTGTAAAGCTTCACCGGATGTCGTGCATGCTTGTAAATTTTCACTGGGTGTTGTCCATCCTTGTAAAGCTTC
This sequence comes from Procambarus clarkii, assembly GCF_040958095.1. Lineage (NCBI taxonomy): Eukaryota > Metazoa > Arthropoda > Malacostraca > Decapoda > Cambaridae > Procambarus > Procambarus clarkii. The sequence continues at coordinate 4,896,458 of NC_091205.1, read as the reverse complement.
ACTGGGTGTAGTCAATCCTTGTAAAGCTTCACAGGATGTTATCCAAGCTTGTAAAGCTACACCGGATGTTGTCCATGTTTGTAAAGCTTCACAGGGTGTTGTCCGTGCTTGTAAAGCTTCATCAATGGTTGTCTGTGCTTGTAAAGCTTCATTGGATGTTGTACATGCTTGAAAAGCTTCACCGGTTATTGTCCGTGCTTGTAAAGCTTCAACGGATGTTGTGCATGCTTGTAAAGCTTCACCGGGTGTTGTCAGTGCTTTAAAGCTTCACCGGCTATTCTCCATGCTTGTAAATCTTCACTGGGTGTTGTATGTGCTTGTATAGAGTCACCGGGTGTTGTCCATGCTTTTAAAGCTTCACCAGGTGTTGTCTAAGCTTGTAAAGCTACACCAGATGTTGTCGATGCTTGTAAAGTTTCACAGGCTGTTGTCCGTGCTTGTAGAGCTTCATCAATCGTTGTCCGTGCTTGTAAAGCTTCACTGTATGTTGTACATGCTTGTAAAGCTTCACCAGTTAATGACCGTGCTTGTAAAGCTCCCTGGATGATGTACATGCTTGTAGAGCTTCACTGGGTGTTGCCCGTGCTTGTAAATCTTCACCGGATGTTGTCCGTACTTTTAAAATTTCACCGGGTGTTATACGTGCTTGTAAAGCTTCACCGGGTGTTGTCTGTGCTTTAAAGCTTCACTGGATGTTATCCATGCTTGTAAAGCTTCACAGAGTTTTGTCTATGCTTGTAAAGCTTCACAGAGTGTTGTCCATGCATATCAAGCTTCACCGGATGTTGTCCATGCTTGTAAAGCTTCAGCGGATGTTGTCCGTGCTTGTAAAGCTTCAGAGGGTGTTGTCCGTGCTTGAAAAGCTTCACCAGATGTTTTCCGTGCTTGTAAAGATTCCCCGGATGTTGTCCAACCTTGTAAAGCTTTACTTGAAGTTGTCGAACCTTGTAAAGCTTCACTTGATGTTCTCCACGCTTGTAAAGTTTCACCGGATGTTGTCCAAGCTTGTAAAGCTTCACCGGGTGTTGTCCGTGCTTGTAATGCTTCACATGGTGTTGTCCAAGCTTGTAAAGCTTCATGGGATGTTTTTGTTACGTGCATATAAAGCTGCAGAGCGTGTTATCCATGCTTGTAAAGCTTCACCAGATGTTGTCCATGCTTGTAAAGCTTTACCGGGTGTTTTCCGCGCTTGTAAAGCTTCACCGGGTGTTGTCCGTGCTTGTAAAGCTTCACCTTGTGTTGTCCAAGCTTGTAAAGCTTCACCGGACGTTGTCATACTTGTAAAGCTTCACCGGGTGTTGTTCATGCTTGAAAAGATTCACCGGGTGTTGTTCATGCTTGAAAAGATTCACCGGGAGCTGTCGTTTCCTGTAAAGGTTCACTAGGTATTGTCCATGCTTGTAAAGCTTCACCAGGTGTGGTCCATGCTTGTAAAGTTTCACCAGGTGTTGTCCATGCTTGTAAAGCTTCATCGGGTGTTGTCCGTGCTTGTAAAGCTTCACCGGTTGTTGTCCATGCTTGTAAAGCTCCACAGGGTGTTGTCTATGATCGTAATGCTTCATCGGTTGTTGTCCGTGTTTGTAAAGCTTCACCAGATGTTCTCCGTGCTTGTAAAGATTCCCCGGATGTTGTCCGTGCTTGTAAAGCTTCACCGGATGTTGTCCAACCTTGTAAAGCTTCACTTGATGTTGTCCAACCTTGTAAAGCTTCTCTTGATGTTCTCCATGCTTTTAAAGCTTCACCAGGTGTTGTCTTAGCTTGTAAAGCTACACCAGATGTTGTCGATGCTTGTAAAGTTTCACAGGGTGTTGTCCGTGCTTGTAGAGCTTCATCAATCGTTGTCCGTGCTTGTAAAGCTTCACTATGTTGTACATGCTTGTAAAGCTTCACCAGTTAATGACCGTGCTTGTAAAGCTCCCTGGATGATGTACATGCTTGTAGAGCTTCACTGGGTGTTGCCCGTGCTTGTAAATCTTCACCGGATGTTTTCCGTGCTTGTAAAGCTTCAGAGAGTGTTGTCCGTGCTTGAAAAGCTTCACCAGATGTTTTCCGTGCTTGTAAAGAATCCCCGGATGTTGTCCAACCTTGTAAAGCTTAACTTGATGTTCTCCACGCTTGTAAAGTTTCACCGGATGTTGTCCAAGCTTGTAAAGCTTCACCGGGTGTTGTCCGTGCTTGTAATGCTTCACGTGGTGTTGTCCAAGCTTGTAAAGCTTCATGGGATGTTGTGCGTGCATATAAAGCTGCAGAGCGTGTTATCCATGCTTGTAAAGCTTCACCAGGTATTGTCCATGCTTGTAAAGCTTTACCGGGTGTTGTCCATGATGTAAAGCTTCACGAGGTGTTGTCCATGATTGTAAAGCTTCGGTGGGTGTTGTCCGTGCTTGTAAAGCTTCACCGGTTGTTGTCCGTGCTTGTAAAGCTCCACAGGGTGTTGTCCGTGATCGTAAAGCTTCATCGGTTGATGTCCGTGCTTGTAAAGCTTCACCAGATGTTCTCCGTGCTTGTAAAGATTCCCCGGATGTTTTCCGTGCTTGTAAAGCTTCACCGGATGTTGTCCAACCTTGTAAAGCTTCACTTGATGTTGTCCAACCTTGTAAAGTTTCTCTTGATGTTCTCCACGCTTGTAAAGTTTCACCGGATGTTGTCCAAGCTTGTAAAGCTTCACCGGGTGTTTTCCGTGCTTGTAAAGCTTCACCGGGTGTTTTTCGCGCTTATAAAGCTTCACCGGGTGTTGTCCGTGCTTGCAATGCTTCACATAGTGTTGTCCAAGCTTGTAAAACTTCATGGGAGGTTGTGCGTGCATATAAAGCTGCAGAGCGTGTTATCCATGCTTGTAAAGCTTCACCAGATATTGTCCATGCTTGTAAAGCTTTACCGGGTGTTTTCCGCGCTTGTAAAGCTTCACCGGGTGTTGTCCGTGCTTGTAAAGCTTCACCTTTTGTCGTCCAAGCTTGTAAAGCTTAACCGGACGTTGTCATACTTGTAAAGCTTCACCGGGTGTTGTTCATGCTTGTAAAGCTTCACCGGGAGCTGTCGTTTCCTGTAAAGCTTCACTAGGTATTGTCCATGCTTGTAAAGCTTCACCAGGTGTTGTCCATGCTTGTAAAGCTTCACCAGGTGTTGTCCATGTTTGTAAAGCTTCACCGGTTGTTGTCCGTGCTTGTAAAGCTCCACAGGGTGTTGTCCATGATCGTAAAGCTTCAACGGGTGTTGTCCGTGCTTGTGAAGCTTCACCGGATGTTGCCCATGCTTGTAAAGCTTCAGCGGATGTTGTCCGTGCTTGTAATGCTTCACTAGATGTTCTCCGTGCTTGTAAAGCTTCACCGGGTGCTGTCCAACCTTGTAAAGCTTCAACGTGTTGTCCATGCTTGTAAAGCTTCACAGGGTGTTGTCCGTGCTTGTAAAGTTTCAATTGTTGTCCATGCTTGTAAAGCTTCACCGGGATTGACCGATTCTTGTAAAGCTTCACCAGGTGTTGTCCATGCTTGTAAAGCTTCAGCGGGTGTTGTCCTTGCTTGTAAAGCCTCACCGGTTGCTGTCCGTGCTTGTAAAGTTTCACAGGGTGTTATACATGCTTGTAAAGCTTCACCGGTTATTGTCCGTGCTTGTAACGCTTCACCAGATGTTGTTTGCGCTTCAAAAGCTTCTGCGGATGTTTTTCGTGCTTGTAAAGCTTCACCTGGTGTTTTCCAAGCTTGAAAAGCTTCACCTGGTGTTTTCCAAGCTTGAAAAGCTTCACCTGGTGTTTTCCAAGCTTGTAAAGCTTCACCGGATGTTGTTATTCTTGTAAAGCTTCACCGGGTATTGTCCGTGATTGTGAAGCTTTATCGGGTATTATCCGGTCTTGTAAAACATTTCCGGATGTTGTCCATGCTTGTAAAACTTCACTGGATGTTGTCCGTGCTTGAAAAGCTTCAGAGGGGGTTGTCCAAGCTTGTAAAGCTTCACTGGCTGTTGTCCATGCTTGTAGAGCTTCACCGGAATTTATCCGTGCTTTTTAAGCTTCACCGGGTGTTGTTTGTGCTTGTAAGTCTTCACTGTGTGTTGTACATGCTTCTAAATTTTCCCCGGGTGTTGTCCATCCTTGTAAAGCTTCACCGGATGTCGTCCATGCTTGTAAATTTTCACTGGGTGTTGTCCATCCTTGTAAAGCTTCACTGGGTGTTGTCCGTGCTTGTAAAGCTTCATCAATGATTGTCCGTGCTTGTAAAGCTTCATCAATGATTGTCCGTGCTTGTAAAGCTTCACTGGATGTTGTACATGCTTGAAAAACTTCACCAGTTATTGTCCGTGCTTGTAAAGCTTCAAAGGATGTTGTGCATGCTTGTAAAGCTTCACCGGGTGTTCTCCATGCTTGTAAATCTTCACTGGGTGTTGTCCGTGCTTGTAAAAAGTCACCGGGTGTTGTCCATGCTTTTAAAGCTTCACCAGGTGTTGTCTTCGCTTGTAAAGCTACACCGGATGTTGTCGATGCTTGTAAAGCTTCACAGGGTGTTGTCCGTGCTTGTAGACCTTCATCAATGGTTGTCCGTGCTTGTAAAGCTTCACTGAATGTTGCACATGCTTGCAAAGCTTCACCGGTTATTAACCGTGCTTGTAAAGCTTCCCTGGATGTTGTACATGCTTGTAAAGCTTCACTGCATGTTGTCTGTGCTTGTAAAGCTTCAGCTTATGTTGTCCGTACTTGTAAAATTTCACCGGGTGTTTTCTGTTCTTGTAAACCTTAACCGGGTGTTGTCCGTGCTTTAAAGCTTCACTGGATGTTGTCCATGCTTGTAAAGCTTCACAGAGTATTGTCCATGCTTGTAAAGCTTCACAGGGTGTTGTCCGTGCTTGTAAAGTTTCAATGGTTGTCCATGCTTATTAAGCTTCACCGAATGTTGTCCATGCTTCTAAAGCTTCACCGGTCGTTTTCCGCACTTGTAAAGCTTCACCGGATGTTGTCCATGCTTGTAAAGCTTCAGCGGATGTTGTCCATGCATGTAAGCTTCAGAGGGTGTTGTCCGTGCTTGTAGAGCTTCACCGGAAGTTATCCGTGCTTTTTAAGCTTCACAGGGTGTTATCTGTGCTTGTAAAGCTTCGCCGGATGTTTTCATGCTTGTAAAAATTCACCGGGTATTGTCTGTGCTTGCAAAGCTTCAATGGGTATTGTCCGTGCTTATAAAATTTCACCGGAAGTTGTCGATGCTTACAAAGCTTCACCGGATGTTTTCCGTGCTTGTAAAGCTTCATAGGGTGTTGTCCGTGCTTGTTTAGCTTCACCGGGTGTTTTCGATGCTTGGAAAGCTTCACCGGGTGTTGTCCAAGCATGTAATGCTTCACCGGATTCTGTCCATATTTGTGAAGCTTTAGATGGTGTTGTTCGTGCTTAAGCTTCACCAAATGTTGTCCACGCATTTAAAGCTACACTGGATGTTGTCCATGCTTGTAAAGTTTCACCGGGTGTTGTCCATGCTTCTAAAGGTTCACCGGGTGTTGTACATTCTTGTGTAACTTCACCGGGTCTTGTCCATGTTTGTAAAGATTTACCGTGTGTTGTCCAAGATTGTAAAGTTTTACAGGGTGTTGTACGTGCTTGTAAAGCTTCACCGGAAGTTATCCGTGCTTTTAAAGCTTCTCAGGGTGTTATCTGTGCTTGTAAAGCTTCACAGGGTGTTATCTGTGCTTGTAAAGCTTCGCCGGATGTTTTCATGCTTGTAAAGCTTCAATGGGTATTGTCCAATGCTTATAAACTTTCACCGGGTGTTGTCGATGCTTATAAAGCTTCACTGGATGTTGTCCATTCTTCTAAATTTTCACCGGGTGTTGGCCATCCATGTAAAGCTTCACCGGGTGTTGTACGTGCTTGCAAGTCTTCATTGTGTCTTGTACATACTTCTAAATTTTCCCTGGGTGTTGTCCATCCTTGTACAGCTTCACCGGATGTCGTCCATGCTTGTAAATTTTCACTGGGTGTTGTCCATCCTTGTAAAGCTTCACTGGATGTTGTACATGCTTGAAAAACTTAACCGGGTATTGTCCGTGCTTGTAAAGCTTCAAAGGATGTTGTGCATGCTTGTAAAGCTTCACCGGGTGTTCTCCATGCTTGTAAATCTTCACTGGGTGTTGTCCGTGCTTGTAAAGAGTCACCGGGTGTTGTCCATGCTTTTAAAGCTTCACCAGGTGTTGTCTTCGCTTGTAAAGCTACACCGGATGTTGTCGATGCTTGTAAAGCTTCACAGGGTGTTGTCCGTGCTTGTAGACCTTCATCAATGGTTGTCCGTGCTTGTAAAGCTTCACTGAATGTTGTACATGCTTGCAAAGCTTCACCGGTTATTAACCATGCTTGTAAAGCTACCCTGGATGTTGTACATGCTTGTAAAGCTTCACTGTGTGTTGTCTGTGCTTGTAAAGCTTCAGCTTATGTTGTCCGTACTTGTAAAATTTCACCGGGTGTTTTCTGTTCTTGTAAACCTTAACCGGGTGTTGTCCGTGCTTTAAAGGTTCACTAGCTGTTGTCCATGCTTGTAAAGCTTCACAGAGTGTTGTCCATGCTTGTAAAGCTTCACAGAGTGTTGTCCATGCTTGTAAAGCTTCACAGGGTGTTGTCCGTGCTTGTAAAGTTTCAATGGTTGTCCATGCTTATTAAACTTCACCGAATGTTGTCCATGCTTCTAAAGCTTCACCGGTCGTTTTCCGCACTTGTAAAGCTTCACCGGATGTTGTCCATGCTTGTAAAGCTTCAGCGGATGTTGTCCGTGCATGTAAGCTTCAGAGGGTGTTGTCCGTGCTTGTAGAGCTTCACCGGAAGTTATCAGTGCTTTTTAAGCTTCACAGGGTGTTATCTGTGCTTGTAAAGCTTCGCCGGATGTTTTCATGCTTGTAAAAATTCACCGGGTATTGTCTGTGCTTGCAAAGCTTCAATGGGTATTGTCCGTGCTTATAAAATTTCACCGGAAGTTGTCGATGCTTACAAAGCTTCACCGGATGTTTTCCGTGCTTGTAAAGCTTCATAGGGTGTTGTCCGTGCTTGTTTAGCTTCACCGGGTGTTTTCGATGCTTGGAAAGCTTCACCGGGTGTTGTCCAAGCATGTAATGCTTCACGGGATGTTGTCCATATTTGTGAAGCTTTAGATGGTGTTGTTCGTGCTTAAGCTTCACCAAATGTTGTCCACGCATTTAAAGCTACACTGGATGTTGTCCATGCTTGTAAAGTTTCACCGGGTGTTGTCCATGCTTCTAAAGGTTCACCGGGTGTTGTACATTCTTGTGTAACTTCACCGGGTCTTGTCCATGTTTGTAAAGCTTTACCGTGTGTTGTCCAAGATTGTAAAGCTTTACAGGGTGTTGTACGTGCTTGTAAAGCTTCACCGGAAGTTATCCGTGCTTTTAAAGCTTCTCAGGGTGTTATCTGTGCTTGTAAAGCTTCACAGGGTGTTATCTGCTTGTAAAGCTTCGCCGGATGTTTTCATGCTTGTAAAGCTTCACTGGGTATTGTCTGTGCTTGTAAAGCTTCAATTGGTATTGTCCAAGGCTTATAAACTTTCACCGGGTGTTGTCGATGCTTATAAAGCTTCACTGGATGTTGTCCATTCTTCTAAATTTTCACCGGGTGTTGGCCATCCATGTAAAGCTTCACCGGGTGTTGTACGTGCTTATAAGTCTTCACTGTGTGTTGTACATCTAAATTTTCCCTGGGTGTTGTCCATCCTTGTAAAGCTTCACCGGATGTCGTCCATGCTTGTAAATTTTCACTGGGTGTTGTCCATCCTTGTAAAGCTTCACTGGGTGTTGTCCGTGCTTGTAAAGCTTCATCAATGATTGTCCATGCTTGTAAAGCTTCACTGGATGTTGTACATGCTTGAAAAACTTCACCGGTTATTGTCCGTGCTTGTAAAGCTTCAAAGGATGTTGTGCATGCTTGTAAAGCTTCACCGGGTGTTCTCCATGCTTGTAAATCTTCACTGGGTGTTGTCCGTGCTTGTAAAGAGTCACCGGGTGTTGTCCATGCTTTTAAAGCTTCACCAGGTGTTGTCTTCGCTTGTAAAGCTACACGGGATGTTGTCGATGCTTGTAAAGATTCACAGGGTGTTGTCCGTGCTTGTAGACCTTCATCAATGGTTGTCCGTGCTTGTAAAGCTTCACTGAATGTTGTACATGCTTGCAAAGCTTCACCGGTTATTAACCGTGCTTGTAAAGCTTCCCTGGATGTTGTACATGCTTGTAAAGCTTCACTGCGTGTTGTCTGTGCTTGTAAAGCTTCAGCTTATGTTGTCCGTACTTGTAAAATTTCACCGGGTGTTTTCTGTTCTTGTAAACCTTAACCGGGTGTTGTCCGTGCTTTAAAGCTTCACTGGATGTTGTCCATGCTTGTAAAGCTTCACAGAGTGTTGTCTGTGCTTGTAAAGCTTCACAGGGTGTTGTCCGTGCTTGTAAAGTTTCAATGGTTGTCCATGCTTATTAAGCTTCACCGGATGTTGTCCATGCTTGTAAAGCTTCAGCGGATGTTGTCCGTGCATGTAAGCTTCAGAGGGTGTTGTCCGTGCTTGTAAACTCATTCCCTGTTGTCCAGTTTGTTCTATTTGAGTTTCGTTCACCTGACAACGGGGCACCATTACTGAGCCAATCCGGTCTTTTCATATTGTTTTAATATAATATTTTGAATAACATATATTTCTTTTAAATAATTAATAATTCATACATACATAAGTTTAAATATTTTACATTTAATAATTTCTGTATTGATCAGTTCCTTATGATGTGAAAATAGATTGAAAAGTCGGTATTAAAAAGACAGAAAACTTCAGTCTTTGTTCCTTACTGCTACAATAAACGATTTATACATTTGACACACTTTTTCATTCATTTACTTTGATGGACAGCAAACTTAATAGGCCATTCTGAGGTTATCCTGAGGTGCATCCGGGGCTTAGCGTCCCCGCGGCCCGGTCGTCGACCAGGCCACCCTGGTCGACGATACACATTCTGATGTACCATCAAGCCAAAATCCCAAACGGACAAATTATTATCAATTATAAAATTATAATGGGTCAAAAACATCCATATTCTTCATGCGGGGATCCTCGGCCAGGTTAGTTTCGGACAATATAGTCATTATTTTCTGGCCGCTGTGACCACTCCCGAGGACATGGCAACAGCAGCTCAACCTCAGCAACACGACCCTCTGCATTTAGATGTATAAATCCCCTAAGACAAATAACTCATGTACTAAAAATAATAGTTGCTCGCAACATTTACGTGATATCCCGTTTTCTATTGGTGGGTCTTGAGTTAGGTTCGCGCAATTTAATACACCAGTTTAGTGACGTTGTGAACGCTCGAGAGGACGGGGCTGACCAGGGGAAGCATAAACACAAAGTTCAACATGAGACAATAAGAATTAGAGATGTGAAGAGATGATATACTCACGAGGGGCGTGGTGGCCGCGAGCTGTCGGCCGGCCAGCCACCACTGTACCTGGGGCTCTGGGGACGCTCCCACCACACGACACCTGAAGGTGGTCTGCTGGCCCCCGCTCACCCACTCCCCAGGGGCCTCCAGCCTCACCTCCAGCGGCGGCACTGTACGGGGGAGAGACGGAGAGGGAAGGGTGAATATTATAGTTTACCCTGCTGTTGAACACGTATTCAATGCCATCATAAGAGAAAGAAAACGGGCAGAGAAAGAGAGAGGGGTAGAGAAAGAAAACGGGCAGAGAAAGAGAGAGGGGTAGAGAAAGAAAACGGGCAGAGAAAGAGAGAGGGGTAGAGAAAGAAAACGGGCAAGGAAATAGAAAATGACGTAAGGAATTCTGAAACATTATAAGAAATACATAGTCAATAAATAATATGAAGAGAACAATGCCAATAGCATAACATTAGAATACACCGAGAGTAATAACACCAACGTGATGTGTCAATGTGAAAATCCATAAGAGCCGTGATGAGGACTTGAACCTATGAGGCGGGTGTTCCCACGTACACGCCCTAGTCTGCTAGACTGCGACATGGTATAAGGCGTTCTACTGAACACACAAGGGTTTCCTGAGGCTTCCACTAAAGCCGGACCCCCCCTCCCTATGTCATCCAGGAATGTTCTACCTCTGACTAGAGTGCGTGGGAACACCCACCGCATAGGTTCGAACCCTCATCACGGCTCCTATGGATTATAACATTGAAATACAAATGGTAGGCTGTTTTTCTTTGTATACTGTTGAAATATAAAAGTTGGCATCTTTTATATTTTAAAATACTTACTGAAATAGTGATACCCACTGATATTATTGCATAAGACCGTACTTCTGTATAGAAAAAATCAATTATTTTTTTTCCAAATAAGTACTTTGATATATTGACTCCATATGGTAACACTGCTTGTCAAATTTAAGGTTATTTTCCAACCTAAATATGGTACAGGATTTATAATAACAATAACTACCATTTATTTAACTTAGTCAACGAAGAAAAGGCCTGCAATGTTGAACTATAACACTCAATAAACCAAAGAAGGTTGCATTAACCTGTAAGCTGACTGCATGTGCAGCCTTATGAGCATATAAGCCACTTAACAAATCGTTGCACAAGATCTCAACATATCCAGCACCGCAGGTAAGGTTATTATGAAGAGAAAGCATAAAGCCAGCAAGACTTCATAGCTCTAGGACATGATATGAGATGGCGCAATGATATGAGAACGAAATGAAGGAATGGTTCCTAACCACTTAGACGATCGAGGATTGTGCACATGAGACATTGTGATATGTGTACATGAGACACTGTGTTATCATGTTATGTGTACATGAAATACCGTATTACATGTATATGAGACATTGTGCTATCATACGTACATGATACACTGTGCTATCATGTGTACATGAGACATTGTGCTATCATATGTACATGAGACTGTGCTATCATGTGTATATGAGATATTGTGCTATCAGGTGTACATGAGACTTTGTGCTATCATATGTACATAAGACACCGTGCTATCATGTATACATGAGACATTTTAATATCATATGTACATGAGACACTGAGCTATCATGTGTACATAAGACACCGTGTTATCATGTTTTCATGAGATATTGTGCTGTCATATGTACATGAGAGGCTGTGCTACCATGTGTACATGAGATATTGTGCTATCATACGTACATGATACACTGTGCTACCATGTGTACATGAGACATTGTTCTATCATACGTACATGATACACTGAGCTACCATGTGTACATGAGACATTGTGCTATCATACGTACATGATACACTGTGCTATCTTGTGTACATGAGACATCGTGCTATCACGTGTACCTGAGACATTGTGCTATCATGAACAAATCCACAAGGGCCGTGACTAGGATTCGAACCTACGTCCGAGTGCATCCCAGACGCTGCCTTAATCGACTGAGCTACGACAGTCGGCAGTAAGGCAACATCTGGGAAGCTGCCCAGATCAGTTCAGGAGGTTCGAATCCTCGTCACGGCCCTTGTGGATTTGTTAAGAACATAAGAACAAAGGCAACTGCAGAAGGTCTATTGGCCCATACGAGGCAGCTCCTATTTATAACCACCCAATCCCACTCATATACTTGTCCAACCCGCGCTTGAAACAATCGAGGGACCCCACCTCCAGCACGTTACGCGGTAATTGGTTCCACAAATCAACAACCCTGTTACTGAACCAGTATTTACCCAAGTCTTTCCTAAATCTAAACTTATCCAACTTATACCCATTGTTTCGTGTTCTGTCTTGTGTTGATACTTTTAATACCCTATTAATATCCCCTTTGTTATGTCCATACACCCACTTGTAAACCTCTATCATGTCACCCCTAACTCTTCGCCTTTCCAGTGAATGCAACTTAAGCTTTGTTAATCTTTCTTCATATGAAAGATTTCTAATTTGGGGAATTAACTTAGTCATCCTACGCTGGACACGTTCAAGTGAATTTATATCCATTCTATAATATGGCGACCAAAACTGAACTGCATAATCTAAATGGGGCCTGACTAGAGCAAGATATAGCTTTAGAACCACACCAGGTGTCTTGTTACTAACGCTGCGATTAATAAATCCAAGTGTCCGATTTGCCTTATTACGAACATTTATGCATTGATCCTTTTGTTTTAAATTCTTACTAATCATAACTCCCAGATCCCTTTCGCAATCTGACTTCGCAATCTCAACACCATCCAGCTCGTATCTTGTAACTCTATCATCATTACCTAGCCTCAGAACTTTACATTTATCAGCATTAAACTGCATCTGCCAATCCTTTGACCATTTCAAAACCCAATCTAGATCAACTTGAAGTGATAGTGAGTCCTCCTCCGAATTAATTTCCCTACCGATTTTCGTATCATCGGCAAATTTGCAAATGTTGCTACTCAAACCTGAATCCAAATCATTTATATATATTATAAACAACAAAGGTCCCAGGACAGAGCCTTGAGGCACTCCACTTACAACATTTTCCCACTCTGACTTGATTCCATTTATACTAATTCTTTGTTTCCTTTGGTATAGCCATGCCCTAATCCAGCTTAATATAGCACCCCCACTACCATGAGACTATCTTTTTAATCAGTCTTTCATGTGGCACTGTATCAAAAGCTTTGCTAAAGTCAAGGTACACAACATCACAATCCTTACCACTATCAACTGCCTCAACTATGCTAGAAAGATAACAAATTTGTTAAACATGAACGGCCATTTACAAAACCATGCTGCGACTCAATTATTAATTTATGTTTTTCAAGATGAAGACGAATTTTATTTGCTATTATAGATTCGAGTAACTTTCCCACAATAGACGTTAGGCTAATTGGTCGATAGTTAGACGCAAGTGATCTATCTCCTTTCTTAAAAACTGGTATCACATTAGCAACTTTCCAAAACTTTGGCACTCTGCCTGACTCTATTGATTTATTAAATATGGTTGACAGTGGGTCACAAAGCTCCTCTTTGCATTCTTTAAGCACCCTGGCAAACACTTCATCCGGCCCTGGGGATTTGTTTGGTTTGAGTTTTACTATTTGTTTAAGAACATCCTCCCTGGTAACTGCTAAACTCGTCAACCTGTCCTCGTCCCCACCCACATAGACTTGTTCGGCTGAAGGCATATTGTTAAGTTCCTCTTTAGTAAATACAGATACAAAATATTTATTAAAAATACTACTTATCTCTTCATCACTATCTGTTATTTGACCTGTCTCAGTTTTTAATGGACCTATCGTTTCCCTAGTCTTAGTACGATATAACTGAAAAAACCCTTTAGGATTTGTTTTTGCTTGCCCCGCTATGCGAACTTCATAGTTTCTTTTTGCTTTCCTTATCTCTTTTTTAACATTTCTAACCAGTTGAACGAATTCCTGTTCTAAAGTGACCTCCCCATTTTTAATCCTTTTGTACCAAGCTCTCTTTTTACCTATAAGGTTCTTCAAATTCTTTGTTATCCACTTTGTTCATTTGATGCATCACGCAATTGTGATTTCTGTGTGTAAGTGTGCTATCATGTGTACATGAGACATTTTAATATCATATGTACATGAGACACCGTGTTATCATGTTTTCATGAGACGTTGTGCTATCATACGTATATGAGATATTGTGCTATCATGTGTACATGACACATTTTGCTATCATGTGTGTATATGAGACATTGTGCTATCATGTGTACATAAGACACCATGCACCATGAAACACTGTGATATCATGTGAACATGAAACATTTACTACTAGTGACACAAAAGGACATTACTATAGTGTGTATAAGGGACACTACTATAGTGTGTATAAGGGACACTACTATAGTGTGTATAAGGGACACTACTATAGTGTGTATAAGGGACACTACTATAGTGTGAATAAGGGACACTACTTTAGTGTCAATAAGGGACACTATAGTATGGATAAGAGACATTACTATAGTGTGTGTAAGGGACATTACTATAGTATGAATAAGAGACATTATAGTAATGTTTCTTATTCATAATATAGTAATGTCTCTTATTCATAATATAGTAATGTCTCTTATTCATACTATAGTATTGTGTATAAGGAACACTACTATAGTGTGTATTAGGGACATTATTATAGTGTGTATAAGGCACATTACCATAGTGTCAAATAATGAGTATTTGACGTCTTGGGATGCAAGTTACAATTAACTTAATGCTGATGGCACCCCAAAAGGTGCTGTAAGCTCTCTCCGAGGGTGCTATTAGCTCTCTCCAAATATGCTACTAGCTCTCCGAGGGTGCTATTAGCTCTCTCCAAAGGTGCAAATAGCACATGTCGAGGCCTCTCAACAAAGTTGCTTAATAGAATCTTTAAGTTTCTTTCACAGGTTCTTCAAGCTTCTTTCATCGGGGCTTAAAATTTTCTTCACAGGTGCCAAGCGTTTTGTTTTATCGATGCTATAATGTACCTTTATAAACGCTTCAAGTTCTCCTCATGGTGCTCAGGTTTCCACCATAACTTCAAATTAACTATATACGTCTCTAAAGTTGTCTTCATGCGTGCTTAAAATTCACTGTATAAATGCTGTTAGTTTTTTTCATAGGTGATTCAGATCACATAGAACATTGTTCAAGTGTACTCTATGTCTCAACGGTTTCTTTCACACGCTTCAAGTTCCCTTTAGAAGTACTTAAAGTTTCCTTTTACGTGATTCAATTTCCATCTATTGGGTCCTATTTTGTCCGTCATTGGTTATCTTCTTGAGGTAATCTTGATATGATTTTGGGCCCAAGCGTCCCCGCGGCCCGGTCCTCGACCAGGCTTCCACTTTGTTACTCATCCACAGGAAACAGCTCGTAGCAGCTGTCTAACTCCTAGGTACCTATTTACTGCTAGGTGAGCAGGGGCATCAGAATGAAGGACACTCTGCCCATTTGCTTCCTCCTCTGCCTGGGATCGAACCCGGAACCTTAGGACTACGAATACCAAACGCTCTGCACTCAGCCGTCAGGCCACCAAGTTCCTTAATGAGAGCTTCAAGTTTCCTTAATAGGCGCCTCAAGTTCCATTCATAAGTGTATTCAGTCAAGAAATTTCATGTTAAAGGAGTAGGACTCTTCAGACTGGTGTTAACTGGCAGTAAGGTATATCTCTCACAGTTCTAATTAACAAACAAGATTTTCCCCCAGAACAATGCATGCTAGACAGCTTGCTTCATGGTTACCAATTACTGTTTAACGAACAGTGCAAATGGTGGAGGAACAATTCGCCAGCAGTCAACCCTACCTAGGGGCCCAGCTCCGGTTCTCCTGTTTACAGGGAAATCACTGCCCTCGTTGGAGTAGCCAGAGTAACTTCCCCGCATATAGCTGAGAAAGCTGTAGCAAACGACCTAGACAATAATACGACTGCGAACCGAAAACATGACAGCAAATGGACTCTGAAAGCCGGATTTTTTTAAAGGAATAAGAATTGAGAAGAAAAAATTTAAGTCCATAATCCCAGGATTCTAACAAAAATAAATTTAGGTTGAGAAAATACAGTTACTGTAAATAGCGTGTAAATCCTGTTACAGACGGTCGGGAAAATTGTGCAGGAAAAAATAGGAATGAGTTTAACGAGAAGGGAGAAGGCTGGAGCAAGAATACGAATGGACAACGAGAGGGAGGAAGTAGGAGGGAGCCAGCAGATGCTGGACAACGAGAGGGAGGAAGTAGGAGGGAGCCAGCAGATGCTGGACAACGAGAGGGAGGAAGTAGGAGGGAGCCAGCAGATGCTGGACAACGAGAGGGAGGAAGTAGGAGGGAGCCAGCAGATGCTGGACAACGAGAGGGAGGAAGTAGGAGGGAGCCAGCAGATGCTGGACAACGAGAGGGAGGAAGTAGGAGGGAGCCAGCAGATGCTGGACAACGAGGCAGAAAGAGCCTTCAAAATGGGTGTAAACAAAACCTATAAATGACACATATTGATTTCCAAATGACAAGAATGATAGAGCGGAGCCTGAGTGTAGCAGGGTGGCTGAGTGTAGCAGGGTGGCTGAGTGTAGCAGGGTGGCTGAGTGTAGCAGGGTGGCTGAGTGTAGCAGGGAGGCTGAGTGTAGCAGGGAGGCTGAGTGCAGCAGGGAGGCTGAGTGTAGCAGGGTGGCTGAGTGTAGCAGGGTGGCTGAGTGTAGCAGGGAGGCTTAGTGTAGCAGGGAGGCTGAGTGTAGCAGGGAGGCTGAGTGTAGCAGGGAGGCTGAGTTTAGCAGGGTGGCTATGTGTTCTCGAGTGAATGGGCGGCGCCTCGAGTGAATGGGCGGCGCCTCGAGTGAATGGGCGGCGCCTTGAGTGCGTGGGTGGCGCCTTGAGTGTGTGGGCGGCGCCATAAACACAATTCAAGCTATATTCTCACCAAGGAATAATACCACGCTTGTGTTAGTTGTCATTATTCCTATGATAGTTCTCTATAACGGATAGCAAATTCGGAATAATAAGGAAGTTTGAAGCTTTAATTGATTTACGTTATTTTTGGGGTCAATATTTTCTTATTTTGTTAAGTACTTTATTTTATTAAGACATGAAGTACAATGCTCCAAGAGGCTGGGGACGTGAGCATCACCTCCCTCCTTATCTTAAGAGTTTACCGGATGCTACATGAGAAAACAGACGAAATATTTGCCAACTAATTGTCTGACAATGAAAACTGTATTATAACATAAGAACATAAGAATGAAGGAAACTGCAGAAGGCCTATTGACCCACACTAGGCAGCTCCTATTTATATCCACACAAATTCATTTAAATATTTGTTTAACCTACGCTTGAAACAATCAAGAGATCCTACGTCAATTATGTTATGCAGTAATTGGTTCCACAAATCGCGTGGGAACCGACCTGTGAGATTTATATTTATTTAATTTATATGAATATATATTTACGTTAATTCGTATACTTCGATAGCAATTTGTATAATGATAAGTGGACTGTATTTCTGCAATAATCTCATAATCTCACAAATCGATCCTCTACACATTAGGAGGGGTTTATATTAAATGAATTTATATATATGCAGCCAATCAAACTACAGTATTAACTACACACATTGAAGAGGTTCCATATCTTATAGTACAGCAGGTTAGTCCACCAGGTATAACTAGGGTGTAGACACCACATTTTCCCTCTTTGAGGTAGCTTCCATCACCCTGGTAACTGATGCACAAAGCATGCTTCCTCGTCTTGACCTGTCAAAAGGGCGCTAGCTGTAAAGCCAGAATCCTATATATAACAGGTATATCAGAGAAAATACTGTACATGGAACAATGAAGACCTGGCTTAATTACCTTTAGTTTGAGGCTACCACGTGCTCTAACTGGGTCACCCTATATAATGACATTAATGGCCATAAATGAAAGATACATGGGTTTCGGAAGAACAATTTACTTGATTTGTTGACAGCGTGTTGATAATGGTACACCTTTGGTTTCCATAACACTACGTCCAAGTAAAATTAACAGGAGCCGAATTTGCTCCCGTGAGCCTCTGGTCTAATACAAACAATAGCCGCCCCTCCCTCACCCTGACGCCTGGCTTACATTGTCCAGATGACAGAAAGTGATAGAAGGGTCACATTTACTCTACTTTAATATTGATAATTAAGTTAATTTATATGAAATATTTTATGATGTAAAGTCCAAAGACTAATGTATTTAAGAATAATTCCCACCATAATAGGTGAAGAATTTAAAATAGTATGTGGTGATGATATCCCGTTTTCTATAGACGGTAATTCCACTACAAGTTACGTTTTCTATGGGTTAACTTGTTTATACAACACAGCTATTATCTGTCTGTATGATATTAAATGGTGTCAGATTTTCCGACATAATTCCCCAGGGGCTGCTCACGGGTCGAAGTCCTAATTAGAACATATGAACACCGATACTCCTCCTTCGAATTATTAGATTAATTTGATGTTAGTAGTTAGTAATCACACATTTGTGCGTCTGTTTGTACAGGACGGATGTCCTGTACTAGAGTTGCAGGGGTTAGAAGTCTAATGCGATTTCATTTCCCTGTCAAGTCTTGAAAGGCTAATATTCAAGCCTAATTACATATTATTTAACCCAGAAGACTGAATGTGATCAAGTACTACAGTCAAGTATGATTCAGGGACTGCAGTGAGATCAGTGACATTAGATATAACTTGAAGTTTGTTCAGGTAACTAGTCACTGATATATAAACACTGAGGCCCATGGAATACATCTTGATTAAATAATAAATGTATCAAATCAGTCATCAGATTTATTGGGGTTTAATTTAGTTAATTGATTCAGAAGATTGAATAGCTCATCATTAAAGTAAAGTATGGTTCTGAGACTGCAGTGGGTTCAGTGACATTGGTCGCAGTGACTTGTAGCTGTTTAGGCTACTGTTCACTGATTTGCCACTGAGGCCTCATGAACTCATCTTCAGCTTTAAATGATGATACTAACATCAACCTCTGTTGGTATAGTCAGCTGTAATCTCCTTAGTATAATGCTACTGGAGAAATATAATCAGCTGACAAATTTAGATTTCTATTGGTATTGTTTATCTGCAGGCATAGGTCTCCTCAGGCTTGATATTGGGCCTGAGAGTAATTTACTTCCTGCAGAGTTTAACATGGTTATACCCTGATATTTAGTAGGGCTACCGATGAATCGATGACAATAGTCTGTCCCTACAAGGAGACCGAAGTCAGTGAGGTGATCAGACTTAATATTATCTGACAATTTTATTCCTCTATTTCTCAGGAATTTGGCTGTTGCTCTCAGACCTTGAACTTGTAGTTCTACTGGTATTTTGTCCACCACAATGGCTTGTACTCGACAGACGTTCCTGCCTAAACGTACTGATGGTTGTACCACCTGGTAGACTTGAGGTCCTGCATCTGTTACAAACCCTGAGATATTGAATGACATCTGGGCTACAGGCCTTAATTGTAGTTCATCTGCCAACTTTTTAGTGACATATGTTCTCTGGGATCCTTGGTCAAACAACCCACGGGTATGGACCTTGGCCCTCTTATTCAGGATGGTAATTTGGGCAGTAGGCAAAGTCGTATTACCTTTAGACTTTGCCGAATGGACACTCTTTGTTTGTTGCACCTTGCAGTACTGTACTGTGGTGGGAATGCTATCTTCCACCTTGGGGTTTAGAGACGTTGTTTTGGTGTCTCTGCACAATGCTGCATGGTGCTGACCTTTGTTACACCTATTACAGGTGTGTAATTGGGTATCACAGTCCTTGATGTTATGTTTCCTGAGGCACCTCGTGCAATGTTGCAAATCTTTGAGTCGCTCAACACGGGCGTCACTATCAGGAAAATTAGAGCAGTGGTACATTGAATGTTTCTCATTGCAGAACAAACATGTTCCATAGCTTCCAGTACCCTTTGGTGTCACGTTCTTGGGTGACACAGTAACTATAGGCTTGGAGGGTCCCACTGCATATACACCCACACTGCTACTGTTCCACTTTGGTGTTGAATTATATTGTCTAGATTGATTTAGAGTACCTTTGGTACTCTGTGGTTTACTATTATTGGTTTCTGAGGGTTTACTTGGTGGTTTTAATGTCATGTGTTCGTAATTGATGAACTACTGACTTTAAACCCTCAGATATTTCATTCATGGATAAGATGCTTTTATTGTAATGAGCACTCATTTGTCTCAATATGTCCCTAGGTATTTTCTCCTGGACAATTATTTTCAAGACCCACTCAGCCCCGTTTGTATCTGCTGTCAGGTTGAGGGCAATGATCATTGATTCTATCTCCAGCTTGAAGACTTGGAGTGAATCAGCTGAAGCCTCTGGTGGGGGTAAATGCAACAGCTCACGAACTAAATGTGATGTTCTTACTTCTGGATCAGCATAATTATCCTTGAGGAGTTTTACTGCCAGATCATAGCCGTCATTAGTTAATCTCAGATGGGATACTACTGTTTTAGCCTCACCTGATAATTGGCCTTGCAAATAAGAGAATTTACTACTCTTTGGTAAAGATTGTTTTGAGTCTACAAGGTCAACGAATTTGTTCCAAAATTCGTCCCAATCTTCCTCATCTTTTCCTGAGAAAGTGGGTAAACTAATTGGAGGGAGTCGAGCTTCTGCTTGACTCGTATTAGATGCAACTGTTGTTGTTGTTGCTGTTGCCTTGTTCTGGGCAATTAATTTGACATAAGGCTGTAACGTGGCCTGAGTTTGATCTTCATAATTCGCAAGATCAACCATAATGTCGTCCATTTCTGTTTCTGATAAATTGGTGTTGGCAAGTTCAGCCACATATGTTGCTATTTGGCATTTGATTTGCTCAAATTTACCTGCAGCTGCTTGATAATAGCTTTCCAGGTCAGCATAATCAACTTGAGATTGTTGTGACAAATCTTCACATTTCTTGATCTGTCTTGTTAAATGGCCTTTCAGACCTGCAAGGGTTCTTTTCATTCTCCCTGCATTATCCATACTGGCTAGTTGGTGAAGCCTTGTGGGGCTTGTACTTGGGTCGCTCATAATACTGAACAAACACTAATGGTAGCCTAGGGTAAATTCTGCACTCACTAGGCAATAATCCTACCTCTGCTGGAGGTTAGCACTTAAAATTAATACACATTATATATATATACAATCATACACACTAATGATTTGAGTGATAAACCAGTGTCACTGGAAGTACCTTTAGGTTAGCTCTTCTATATCACCCTAGGATGGTAGAGACACTAATTAATCACTCAAAGATGTAATGATCATAAGTAAATTATTATACATACAACTCAACTCGAGTTGATAAAAATTATACCCAAAATAGGGTCTGGACCATTCATTAATGGTGTTAGGTTGATCAATATAGTACAACTGACTATGGTAATAATGGGACTAGGATGAACAATAATAGTTCAACTAGTCATATCCTACTCTGTTGTGGGTTGGCAATTAGTAAATATTATACTGTGATCACTAGTGCAATATATATTAAATAATTCTCTATTTTGGAGAAATAATATACACAATTATTGATAATAGCCTCTTAATTAGCCTCTATGAAACTTCTAACATTATGAAGAAGTATTAAATATTATTAGTGACCTCGCGAAATAAACTCCACAAAATTCGTAGATAATCTCTCGCAAAATTTAACACCACGAAATCCGTGAACAATCTCGCGACACAGTCACTAATTTGGCTGGCTTCTATATTAGCGCTGTCATTTCACAGAATAACACGCCACCAAATCTGTGGGTGTACATGAAACCGCTGACTAAGGCTTAACTGGGCTGAGGGAGGCTCCTGAGCTCCCTCGAGGCTACGCTGCCGTCTTTGACTGCTGGCTTTGTATAAATCACACTGCACTAGTTATTTAATGAATCCACTGGTTAACTGGTTCATCCGGTACTAAGATGACCAAATGTGGGTTCAAAGGACCGAATATTCCGGTTCTGAAGGTCCAAATAATGTGGGAACCGACCTGTGAGATTTATATTTATTTAATTTATATGAATATATATTTACGTTAATTCGTATACTTCGATAGCAATTTGTATAATGATAAGTGGACTGTATTTCTGCAATAATCTCAATCTCACAAATCGATCCTCTACACATTAGGAGGGGTTTATATTAAATGAATTTATATATATGCAGCCAATCAAACTACAGTATTAACTACACACATTGAAGAGGTTCCTTATCTTATAGTACAGCAGGTTAGTCCACCAGGTATAACTAGGGTGTAGACACCACATTTTCCCTCTTTGAGGTAGCTTCCATCACCCTGGTAACTGATGCACAAAGCATGCTTCCTCGTCTTGACCTGTCAAAAGGGCGCTAGCTGTAAAGCCAGAATCCTATATATAACAGGTATATCAGAGAAAATACTGTTCATGGAACAATGAAGACCTGGCTTAATTACCTTTAGTTTGAGGCTACCATGTGCTCTAACTGGGTCACCCTATATAATGACATTAATGGCCATAAATGAAAGATACATGGGTTTCGGAAGAACAATTTACTTGATTTGTTGACAGCGTGTTGATAATGGTACACCTTTGGTTTCCATAACACTACGTCCAAGTAAAATTAACAGGAGCCGAATTTGCTCCCGTGAGCCTCTGGTCTAATACAAACAATGGCTGCCCCTCCCTCACCCTGACGCCTGGCTTACATTGTCCAGATGACAGAAAGTGATAGAAGGGTCACATTTACTCTACTTTAATATTGATAATTAAGTTAATTTATATGAAATGTTTTATGATGGTAAAGTCTAAAGACTAATGTATTTAAGAATAATTCCCACCATAATAGGTGAAGAATTTAAAATAGTATGTGGTGATGATATCCCGTTTTCTATAGACGGTAATTCCACTACAAGTTACGTTTTCTATGGGTTAACTTGTTTATACAACACAGCTATTATCTGTCTGTATGATATTAAATGGTGTCGGATTTTCCGACAAATCGACAACCCTGTTTCCGAACCAGTATTTACCCAGGTATTTCATAAATATAAACTTATTTAACTTTATTACTGAACCAGTATTTACCCAGGTCTTTCTTAAATCTAGACTTGTCCAATTTATATCCATTCTTTCGTGTTCTATGATGTGTTGACCGAGGACCTGGCGCGTGTGAGGTGCACATGATGTGTACGAGTCCAGCACGTTCTCGCCAGCATTCTCAACGTCAAGAAACTGTCCTACGAAAGTGCCTTACCCTAACCTACCAGAAGGCACATGAACAGAAAAAGGGGAATTGTGTCAATTTTATGAGCTGCTGCCATTTTTTAATACAACAGTTGTGGTCATAGGTAAAGTATACGTCAAAATGCGACGTATTATTAGGAGGACGATGTGAGTGTATGTGTAGGAGTAGGCTGCAGGTGTGTATGTGTAGGAGTAGGCTGCAAGTGTGTATGTGTAGCACTGATATGAATCCCACCAAGGACTTGTATTTGATACCCTGCCATCATTACACACCACAGTCACTGTACACAAACACGTACATCACAGTCAATGTACACAAACACGTACACCACAGTCACTGTACACAACAGTCACCGTACACAAACACGCACACAAACCCGTACACCAGTTACCGTACACAAGACACCGTAGCAGTGGCAACTTGGAAACAATGAGTCACAACTCACAGTTGACTGTGATAGTGGTGGTAACAGTGTTCATGAGGCCGGAGGAGATGGAGTGGTTGGTGGTGGAGCAGGTGATGGTGGTGTGGGCCGTGGCCCTGGAGGCCACCACCACCATCCAGGTGGTGGAGAGTGAGCCCTGGTTCTCCACGCTGGTCCCGCTCCCCAGCACCGACCCCCGGCCGCCCCACA
The DNA here is from genome assembly GCF_040958095.1 of Procambarus clarkii. Classification (NCBI taxonomy): domain Eukaryota; kingdom Metazoa; phylum Arthropoda; class Malacostraca; order Decapoda; family Cambaridae; genus Procambarus; species Procambarus clarkii. Next base: position 4,873,162 of record NC_091205.1, on the reverse strand, counting down.
CCAGCCCTGGCGGCGGCTCTGTCGGAGCAACAACAAAACAACATTACACATACTTAAACCAAAATATTATTTATATAAATTAATATAATATTATGTAACTTTATATTATTATATTCTCTATATTGTCATATTCTTTGCATAGCACTTTAAGAAATAAAAAAAATAAAAAACTTTTTTTAATGTAATACAAGCCATAAATACTTATATGTGTAGACAATGTCTAAAACAAGCCAGCGATCTCAAGTCTCTCTTCTTACCTGAGAATGTGGTCCGTCAATCAAGAGCTCTCTTCCCCAGAGTTATTCTTAATCATAACATGTAAATTTGTATTTATTGCTTGTTATTTTCTTTCCCCATGTTATATTTTTAATTCGTTTATTCACATCAATCATATAAAAATAAATAATAGCAATGATAACACTTCAATCACGTCCTAAAGAAACAGACATGTCATATTCAGTGGCAATTGCGAAGAAAGTAAGTTCGTAAGCGGACGTAAATAATCATCATAAGATGGCGCTAAATACGGAAGACAATATGGCTATTAAAAAACTTTGTAAAAGTTCTACTGCATGTACAGATATTATATAAAAAAGGAGCCTCGTCTTGAAAATAACTTATTCTTACTGAATTAATAACAGTTTTCAATTAAATTAAAGTACTAGAAATAGAATAAATAATATATATATACGTACACACACACACTAGATATATATATATATATATATATATATATATATATATATATATATATATATATATATGTGTGTGTATGTGTGTGTATTATTAAATATGACAGAAAAGTAAGATTAATAATTCTAACACGAATTTTCTCAATATTTCTTATGTTTCTTTTCACAGTTGATGGTAATTGAAAAAACAATTCTCCAAAATTCATTTTTATTTCTAGTCAGACGCGACACTTGAACGTGTTTCGTAATAACTTATTACATTTTCAAAGACTTTAGTTTACACACACACAACTGTAACCTACTAAACAGAGTTTAAACAGCCTTCATTTTACACCTGCATTTGGGTGAGGTGATATGTTACAACAGTTTTGGATGAGGTGAAAACAAACTTTCAACACAAGACAGAACACAAAACAATGAAGAGACAACTAACACAACACCTATACCCCCTATTAGACTATTTTACAGGAACTTCTTTCCACAGCTCATAAAACGGAGGAAAGGGTCCTGTGTATGTATGATGTGTACACATCAAGAAGTCAACACCAGGAATCAACAGCCAATTAATGCACAACTATATTCTACCTACTTCAAGACTCCGCTCCAATATAGAAGTATCAAGAAATATGGACCAATAAAAATAGGCCTTCTGCAGTTACCTACCTTTAATACCCATTGTTTCGTGTCCTGTCTTGTGTTAAAAGTTTATTTTCACCTCATCCAAAACTATTGTAACATGTCACCTCACCCAAATGTAGGTATAAAAACTCGAAGATGTTTAAGCTCTATTCAGTTAAAGTTGTGTGTGTGTGTGTAAACTAAAGTCTTTGAAAATGTAAAAAGTTTTACGAAACGCGTTCAAGTGTCGCGTCAGACTAAAAATAAAAATGAATTTTGGAGAATTGATTTTTGAATTACCATCAACAGTGAAAAGAAACGTAAGAAAGATCGAGAAAATTCGTGTTAGAATTATTAATCTTTCTTTTTTGGTCATATTTAATAATATATGTCTACAGGAAAGACTGCTACCAAAATATACTAATATATATTTATATAATATATATATATATATATATATAATATATATATAACTTTTTAGACACTCAACCCACCAGGGGACTCGAACACTGGCCAACAAGGTGGCAGTTGCACGAACCCATCGATGAAAGAGCACCGGGGGTCCCACACTATCTCATTGCCTAGGAGAGGATTAGAGTTCTGGTTGGTTAAATACCCCAGAATTCATATATATATATATATATATATATATATATATATATATATATATATATATATATATATATATATATATATATATATATATATATTGTGACGATAATCTCCTTCAAGAGATTGAGCCTGCTCTTCCCTCCACAATTACGTCGTTGAAATTATATAAAACTACTATGGAAGAAATGTCCAACAACGACAACAACATCTCCAAGGTTTGCCAGAGCGCAAAACGTATGCAGCCAGGGACACCTGTTCAGACTCAAACCGCCAAACTACCTGTTGATCGCTACCGGCTCCGCTGATTGGTCGCCGGTCTGGCTGCAACTGCACTCGCCCCCCCATACTACTTGATGTCTGGGGTCGCCACGACCTCAGACCTCAGAATATTCAGTGCTTCCATGGTTACCACTCCTCCCGGCTAGACGTTAGCGTATACTGAGAGAGGTGGTAGCTTAAAGCCAATATTCCAGCACCTTACCTTTATTTTTGTATTGCACTTCTTGTTATTTTGTCTTAACGTAACTTTTCATTGTGTCATTTAATTATTCTTATTATTTTGATTGATTGATTTTATTATAAGAATTTGTTTGTCCATTTTTTCATGTTTTGATTTATTTAACGTAATTAAAATTTCATTGTTAAAATTTACTTGTGTTTTGTGTGTCTTCTCCTTACCTTACCACAGACGAAGTTCCAGTTTTTCTATTTTTTTTTATAACTATGTGACGAGGCCATACCCCTAGCCTTAAACAGCCGAACACCAACGCGTTACCATCACAAGTTATATGGGGGCCTGTCCTAGGAGCTTCACTCAGGTACTGGTGCCAAGTGGTAATTTATGGTAAGCGTATTTAACTTTGTTAACGTAGCTTTACTATTTTCATATTCAATTTCATTTTTTATAAGGTGCGGTGTATTGTGCATTACGAGAGTAACATATAGTGAAGGTGAGACAACTTTGGATTACGTGGTGACTGTAGGCCGCAGTCATACTCTTAATTGGTCATCTCTCCCTCCGTGTTATTACTCGTGTTTACCATCTATGTCCCTTGAATATTTCTCATTTTGACAGATCATCATATTGGTACCCTGGTACTGTGGTCTGCCCCGGGTCAAGAGTACCCAAACTTCTGCAATCTGACTGTAGGAGGACAAAGAGGGCCATAGTTCCTCTAGCTCGAACTTTAGTTGCTGAATTGGGACCTCAGCAGCAGTTCTCGTCACCAGTTGACACCTCGCACCCCTACACGTCAGTCAGAGATGATGATACATACAACGGTAGGGAATTAGCTTACTTTTTCAGAGCACAAAAGTTCGCTAATTCTGTAAGTATCATATTAAATTCAGTAGGAAAAACTTGCTTTATGTCCTATAGAGACTCGGCAAGGTATGCCTACATCCTTGGACTACCAATTTTACTTTTGAAGCATTTAACTGTTTCATTTGTTTTCGAAACTCTGTTTCATTTGTTAGTAGGATTTTCTTGCCCTTATCCTCTTACATGAGTACCGGGTACAAGATTTCCTGCGCCCTTGATTTAATTTAATCATTTAACATCTTTTACTTAACTTTAATTGTTAAAGATCTCACAGGATAGGTACCAGTTGCCACGTTGTCCGGTTTCTGACATTCACTATTGAATATTCGTGTACCTTTATTTGCTAATTTCACCATGTTTCGTCTCCAAGCTTTCCGTACAAATCCAGCAGGTGAAATAGGGACTTTAAGTCGTGCCAAGAAGACTGAATTACAAACTCTTGCACATGAGTATCAACTAGAAGTTCCCTACCAAGCCAACAAAAATGACCTACACAACCTGTTGCTGGATTACTATTTAGAGCAAGGTAAGATAGACTCTGAAACTCATGAAACTTACTATATTGCAGATAAAACTGATTTGGCAACGATGAAACTCAAACTAGAGCTGGCCAAGATTGAGCGTGAGCAGCAAAGGGAAGCAGCTGCCATAAGAAGGGAAGAACACGAACGTGAGGCTGCTTTGAGGAGAGACGAACAAGAACGCGAGGCTGCTTTGCGAAGGGAAGAACAAGAACGAGAAATCACCCTCAGAGAACGTGAAACTGCTTTGAGGAGAGACGAACAAGAACGTGAGGTCGCATTACTCCGTGAACGTGAACGAGTACAGCTTGAAACACTCCAGGAGCGGGAACGCTTACAGCTCGAAACCAAACAACGCGAGTTAGAGATGCAACGCGAACATGACAAGCAACAAGCGACTCTGGCTCTAGAGTGTCGTCAACGTGAAATCGCCTTGGAAACTTCACACTTCACTCAACGCCAGCAAGCTACTGCCAATCTTCCCGTCAGTTTTAATATATCACATGCAAGTAAGTTAATGCCATCCTTTGTAGAAGCAGAAGTTGATGTGTTTTTCACCACCTTTGAAACTCTTGCTAATCAACTCAGTTGGCCTGTCGACCAATGGGCCACACTTCTCAGAGTCCATCTTACAGGTAGAGCTGCAGTCACACTCAGTACTCTGGCGTCTGAGAATGACTACCACACTCTGAAACAAGCAGTGTTGGACGCCTACCTACTTTCCACCGAAAGTTATAGAAGGAAATTCCGTGACCACCTGAAGGCAAGTACCACTACCTTCCTCGAGTTTGCTAACACGAAACGGAGGTATTTCATGAAATGGCTGGAAGCAGCACATGTCTCTACTTTTACAGAACTCGTCAACCTGATGCTTGTTGAAGAATTCTTGAGGCGTGTGCCGCCTCCTGTCCGCCTCTACTTAGCAGATAAAGAAGAAACCGACTACCTGAAGTGTGCTAAGTCGGCTGACACTTACAGCCTCATCCACCGGCTGACACCCGAACCATCCTCCAGTAAGAAGTCGTGGTACAGTTACGAGAAGGTGAGCCCCGATCAAGCTGGTTCACAACTGTACTGCAAGTATTGTAGACTCTATGGACATGCCATAGACAAGTGTGGTAAGTATCAATACAAGGGAATCACTGACCAACAAAAACCCAAACCAACTCCTCCTAAGTCCGGTAAGCCTGTGATGAATGTTGGTGTTGATGTTAATGATCTTTCTCTTTTCAGTAACCACCTGTATACTGGAACTGTCTCTGCCAACGGTTCAAATCCGGAGGGACGTTTCAAATTGAAGATCTTGAGGGACACAGCGGCTCTACAATCGATCATCTTGAAGTCGGCTGTGCTCAACATCACCTACACCGGAGAAACTGTCTTCATCACTGACCTCACTGCTACCACTCCATACCCTCTTGCCAGAGTCCACCTGGATTGTCCCTACGTGAACGGGGAAGTCCAAGTCGCCGTCAGGGAAAAGCCTTTTCCCATGCCTGGAGTGCAACTTCTCCTAGGCAACGACTTGGCAGAAGACCTGCAACCGACCAACCTGATCATCATGGACAAACCCCAGGTGTGTAACTCTGTGCCAATAAACCCTATTCTAGAGTATGTTCCAGCAGAGGTTCAAGAGAGTGATGAAGTTTCTCCTCCGGTTCTCGTGACCACCCGTGCACAAGCCGCACGTCCACAGCCAGCTGACTCTACTGCTACCGCTGTCCCTCAAGACCCTCAGAAACTACCCCCGCATCTGACCAAGTTGGAGTTCCGTAAGTTGCAGAGGGAAGATCTTACTTTAACACCATTGTTTTTCCAGGCTGAGACTCAACCCGACAGTATTCCTGGGTTCTTCCTAGAGAACGACATACTCTACCGCAGATATAGACCCAGTAAACTGAAGGAGGAGGACGATTGGGCCAACATCGAACAACTAGTGATTCCCACCAGCCTGCGGCCCACTATTCTACACCTGGCCCACGGAGCATTCTCCCACTACGGCTTCAACAAGACTTCCCATGGGATTCGTCAAGACTACTACTGGCCAGGTATGGTAAATAACGTCAAGCAGTACGTAAAACAGTGTCATACATGTCAGATGGCAGGCAAACCGAACATCTCCATTCCCAGAGCGCCACTGATTCCCATACAGGTGCCTGCAGAACCTTTCCACAGACTCATAATAGACTGTGTTGGTCCTTTACCTCGGACCAGTTCAGGTAACGCCTACATCCTAACCATCCTGTGTCCTACCACCAGATTTCCCATAGCAGTTCCAGTGAAGAACATCACGGCTGCTACGGTTATAAAACATCTATTGAAGATCTTCACTCAATACGGATTTCCCAGGGAGATTCAAAGTGACTGTGGTACCAACTTCACCAGTGATCTCTTCAAAAGGACACTGGAGGAGTTCAACATCAAACAGGTATTGTCCAGCCCCTATCATCCTGCTTCACAGGGTTCTCTTGAACGTAGTCATCAGACCATCAAAGCACTCTTGAAAAAGTTTTGTAGTGAAACCTCGAAGGATTGGGATAAGCAGATTGACCTTATAATGTGTATTTTCAGAAGTCTCCCCAATGAGTCCCTAGGAGTATCTCCTTATGAGATGCTCTACGGCCGTAAGTGCCGTACTCCCCTTAAGGCTTTCAAAGACTCTCTCAGAGATGCCACCTTCAGTGAGCATCAGAATGTGCCCCAGTTTCTTCAAAACCTTCAACACATTCTAGAGAGAGTCCACCGTTTTGCCCATAATAATCTATTGAAAGCCCAGGTGAGAATGAAGACTCATTACGACCAGACCAGCAAAGTAAGAAAATTCAAGCCGGGAGACTTCGTCCTTGCCTATTTCCCTATCCCAGGTTCACCTTTACAAAACAGATTTTCAGGACCCTACTGCGTCAAAGAGTGCAGGAATAATAACAACAACGTAATAGAGACTCCAGAAAGGCGGCGGAAGACCCAGCTGTGCCACGTCAACCTCCTGAAGCAATATAATGGTACTCCTCCCACTGTCCTGACTAATTGTTCTACCTTCACAGAACTCTACATCCACAGTGAGACCTTCCCAGCTTCTCCTCCCGAAAGCACTGACAAGGAGTCAGCGCTTTCTAATTCCGAAATCCTTAATCATCTTCCCAAATGCTTTCAGGATAATAATCGTGCTCCTTTGCCCTCGTCTAATTCCACTCTCACCTCGTCAGATAAGCCCTTCATCCTCCATGTCGACGCCAATGGTACCGACGTTGGTGGTGTCGTGATGCAGCAACGAGGCGAGAAGAATCCACCTGTCAGCGACTACTGCTACAAGGAACTACGGAACAATTGGCAAGGAGCTACTCTTCCTCATCCTGAAGCTTCAGCACTTCACTCCACACCTGAAAAGTGCTCGGTCCACCATCAACACGGACCACACCACCCTACATCTCCTGCAGCACGCCCACTTCTCATCTCAACGTCTTCTACTATGGGCTTGCTACCTGCAGAAATTCAACCTGGAGACACGCTATACCAAGAGTCTGACAACATCTTAGCCCATGATCTCTCCAGAGTTTATGAAGTAGAAGCAACTCCACCCATTACTCCACCACATAACGACGTACTTCTTCCAGAACCGCAGGCTTCGGGGGAGAGTTGTGACGATAATCTCCTTCAAGAGATTGAGCCTGCTCTTCCCTCCACAATTACGTCATTGAAATTATATAAAACTACTATGGAAGAAATGTCCAACAACGACAACAACATCTCCAAGGTTTGCCAGAGCGCAAAACGTATGCAGCCAGGGACACCTGTTCAGACTCAAACCGCCAAACTACCTGTTGATCGCTACCGGCTCCGCTGATTGGTCGCCGGTCTGGCTGCAACTGCACTCGCCCCCCCATACTACTTGATGTCTGGGGTTGCCACGACCTCAGACCTCAGAATATTCAGTGCTTCCACGGTTACCACTCCTCTCGGCTAGACGTTAGCGTATACTGAGAGAGGTGGTAGCTTAAAGCCAATATTCCAGCACCTTACCTTTATTTTTGTATTGCACTTCTTGTTATTTTGTCTTAACGTAACTTTTCATTGTGTCATTTAATTATTCTTATTATTTTGATTGATTGATTTTATTATAAGAATTTGTTTGTCCATTTTTTCATGTTTTGATTTATTTAACGTAATTAAAATTTCATTGTTAAAATTTACTTGTGTTTTGTGTGTCTTCTCCTTACCTTACCACAGACGAAGTTCCAGTTTTTCCATTTTTTTTTATAACTATGTGACGAGGCCATACCCCTAGCCTTAAACAGCCGAACACCAACGCGTTACCGTCACAATATATATATATATATATATATATATATATATATATATATATATATATATATATATATATATATATATATATATATAAATATATATATATATATAGCGATATATTTATATACCTATACTTATATATATATATGTACAATCATTTTCACAAATACATATACACATCGATACTTTTTTTTATATCACAAGTGATTCAACAAGAGGCTCACAACAGTCACTATACAAGGCACTTCACGTCTATGGTCAGTCACACAGTTACTAGTCTTGCTCTACACCCACCCAACTGGGCGACAGCTTTACTGTCATGAGCTCCACACCCACCCAACTGGGCGACAGCTTTACTGTCATGAGCTCCACACCCACCCAACTGGGCGGCAGCTTTACAGTCATGTTCTCCACACCCACCCAACTGGGCGGCAGCTTTACAGTCATGTTCTCCACACCCACCCAACAAGGCGGCAGCTTTACTGTCATGTGCTCCACACCCACCCATCTGGGCGGCGGCTTTACAGTCATGTGCTCAACACCGACCTAACTGGGTGGCAGCTTTACAGTCATGTGCTCCACACCCACCCAACTGGGCGGCACCTTTACAGTCATGTGCTCCACACCCACCCAACTGGGCGGCAGCTTTACTGGCATGTGCTCCACACCCACCCAACTGGGCGGCAGCTTTACAGTCATGAGTAGGCTGTACCTACAGTTAGCAAATTTTGGATGCTTCGCTAAGATTGCCGGCAGTACATCATTATGGCGTACTTAAACATTTCTTGGACTCCATTGATGGTAGTATCTCTGAATTCCGCGATTTTTTCACATTCCATTATATAATGACTCAAGGTATGCGAATAGTTCTGCTGACAGAGTTATCATTTAGTCAAGTCTGCGTCAGCAGATATTACAGACTCCCAGAGATACTTGTAGCCGAGCCTAAGCCTTGCAGTGGTAACATCCATAAGTTAGCTAACTTTACTGAATGACCGGATGATAGACGTGCGGCTCTTCCTGCATAATAGAATGATGACACTAGAGGCGAGAGTGGAGGGTTACATAACCTTACTCTGCAAGAAGTGACAGGAGAAAACACTGCATTATGCTAGTGAGAAGAACTTAAAAGTTTTGTATAGCTTCGTATATCGTTGGTCATCGTTTGGAGTACATTCACGGTAAGATGGTATTATATCTGCGAGACTTGCAGCTCGGCTGTTCATCAATCCCGACACCTAACAATGGGGTTGATGGCCCTCAAATTACAGCTGTCTTGCTAAGTTGTTAAGCTGCCCTTCAGGGTGTTGGCACCGCCTCTGCTATGTATCATAGAGTCAAACTTGCAAATATTTGGTTAAATTTTATTGATTACATCGATTAATTAAATTTTATTGATTATTAGTGATCCATTCGTATGATTGCATTTAAGACATTGTTAGGGCCATTATAGGCATTTCTTGTTATATATTTACAAAGTATGTTTTCTGTCAGTCAAGACGTTGTAAATATTATTTTTGGACATCAAGAAAAGATAATTTTGCCTTAAAATTAACGTCTCTGTAAATCCAAGCGGACAAATCAATATTATCTCAGCCGTATTGAATCTAATATGAAACGACATGAAATTTTAAAACACCTCTTTCCTTTAAATTGAAAATACCGCCACTTATTTCTTAAGACATGAAAATACCAATATTTCCTTAATTATGTATCTCGACTAACATACGAAAAGAATGTTGTATATTCCGACATCAGACACAGAGGAAGGTCTGACAAATACATTAACCTACCCAACCATAACCAAAATAATTAAAGAAGGAACATAATGATAACAGGACAACATTAGGAATCAAAGACCGGGAGACTGTGATGGCAACTAGGTACCAAGTCTCTAATACATGGAAACTTAAATGAATGAAACCTCAACTTGTATGCAATGGTCCCACAACGTAGACATACAGCAGGGATACAGTTGTAGTGGATGTCGTTATGGTAAAGGGTTTTTACAAAATCATTAAATGAGTCTAAACTAAGGATACATGTTTATGAGTCATACACTCAGAAAAATTCAGACTGATCTGTGTACATAATGAAGAGGATCCAAACAGATTAATATTTACTGGTGGGTTAAGATGTAAAACTGAAATGAACAACAGAAAACTGAAATAATACAAGCGTGACTAGAAAATAATATACTTTAATAAGATAGAAACTAGTACAGGGATTATTTAGTTGCCAAAACAACGAAGCAAAAGCAGTTACTTCAAAATAACTTTAAGAAAAAATCAGGTACTGAACGAAGTGACGAGTTTGAAAATGAATTGAAAAATTCTATGGCAGATTGCGTTAAATAGGAGCTGAACAATTTATTTCAAGAAGTTATTGCAACAGAACAAGGAGGTATGCCACACCTGAACCAAACACACCACACTCAAACACAACACTGCTGCCCACACTCACAACAAGGAGGTATGCCACACCTGAACCAAACACACCACACTCAAACACAACACTGCTGCCCACACTCACAACAAGGAGGTATGCCACACCTGAACCAAACACACCACACTCAAACACAACACTGCTGCCCACACTCACAACAAGGAGGTATGCCACACCTGAACCAAACACACTACACTCAAACACAACACTGCTGCCCACACTCACAACAAGGGATAATGACACACCGGAGCAAACTATTTAAAGCAAAAACAAAAACATGTAGACAATATATCACATTCGATGCTGAAAAAGTAATTAAGCCTCTGATAATGTTAGACTATAAAAACGAGAATTAAAAATAGAATATTCGTACTAAACAGAAAATAACAGAATTCGAGGCTTCAAAAGTCAAAAATTTAAAATACTAATCTGTGAACTGTAGGCCAGCACTCCAGACGCGAGTGCAGTGACCGGTATATTAGCCGCGCAAATAACACCACAATATTTGGAAAGCAAAGGATTACACTAAACTGTGAAACAGGTTTAGGAAACCAGCCCTAAATAACTGAACAAAATTCTATCCGATGTTTTAGGATATCATGACTATGGAGGGAAGGCTGACATATTTCCAGACTGCCAGAAGGAGTCTGATTCGGTACTGCAAAATTATAATTTACACAAAATAGAGAAGAGTTTTGGTGCATCAGAGAGGGAACGCCAAAAGATACACCAGTTGTTGACGGACGAGAAACAGAGAGCTGTAGTAGGGTGGAAGACGCCACACCGGAGAGACTCTACAGCTCTTGTGTAGATTTTGACTATATATCCCAAGAGATATAGAGATATACCCAGATCTTATCTAGATATAAGATATCCTAAAATTATATGTTACCGATAAATGTTAAACTACTAAAGCCATAATTTAATGGTAGACTTTTGTTAAAAGCCGTAAAAAAGTAGAAGAAACAGTAACAATGTTGCTTACGGATCTTGATGTAACAGTAGTGTTTCTGTTACGGACCCGAGCCCAACGTCCGAGCACGGAGCAGTGACGACCACGCCATCTGTGGGTCAGCTCCCGAAACCCCCTCCAAATGGACGGCGCCATCAAGTGAGGACAGGAAATGCCAGCCACAAGGGCTAGTTTCCCGTCATGATCAGCTCATAACACAGCCGTTGCTGACCTCTGGTGAGGTGGAGCTTAGACAGCAACGCCATCTATGGAGTGGATAGGTGGGCGTTTGGGTCTGAGCCGGTAAGTGACATGCCCTAGTGTGTCCCTATTACTGATGACGTGTCTGATTACAGAGTCGACCTGGGACTGCTGTAATGAACGTTGGGGAAGTCTACCCAAGGCAGCCGTCTTGTCTCTAGGTATTTGCTGCAGCAGCTGTGAGTCGCCCCCCGGATGAACACTGTGGTGTTAACCTGCCTGTGACGTGGCAGCTAAAGGATTGTCGTACCCGGGACTGACTGGTGGAGACGCTTAACCACTGGGGTGTTGTGGCGAGGTGTTATGATCTCAGCCTGCAGGAGAAACGAGTCTCCCTTCTTGAGAGTTATTCAGCAAGCCTGACCTAACTAGAAGGTCTAGCAAGTATTGAGGTGATAACGCATATGTAAAATAGTTGGTTGGATATGTGTAACAGTTTGAGATTATGGGCAATGCAGAAGAAAATAGATAAATGACTGGCTAGGAGATGTGGACATTTTGCTGGAGGCTTGAGGCTCGCTTCCGGAGGACCTTGACCTCACTTGAGTGCCAGACATCGCAGGGGGAAGCCGCGCTCCGTTGAGCTCCCGTCAGAAGGGAACCCCTAGTGATATATCTCTAAGAGAAGAGAAGTGTGCAGACGTACCAGCTGTGGAATCGAGCTGGGAACGTTGTGGTCTCAAGTCCTGGTCGACGAGCAGATATTAAATCGCCCAGAAGCATTATTGTGTGCTGTGTGGAGCGCCCTGACCAGACGCCGTCAGAGGGAAAGCGCCCTCGACCAATTAATCTGTGGTAAGCACGATAAACGCCAGTTCATAGTGATTGTTTGTAGTTGGTCGTGTGCCCAGCGACAGTAGCGATGTTTATTTATAGGTTAGACATGTTTTAATAAGGCAGAAGGCCTGAAATAGGAGAGTGAAGAGGGAGGAACACGGAGCGACGTCCGTCCTCTCTGAGCGCTGGCGGACGACTGAGGGAGCCGGCTCCGGATGGAGGAAGACCCTCCCAGCGAGTGAGGATCACTCGCCGCCAGGCGAGGTGGAGTATGGACCCGCCCAAAACGGGGGAGTCCACTCTCACTGTATGTAGAGGACAGATAGAGGTTTGAGGCAAGCATATTGTGTGGTTATTTTTTGTTTATGTGTTAAAGGGGAACATTTTATTGGAGTGTCGATGGGTTGCAGGTTTGTCTTTTGGGGAAGAAGTTGCTGAGAACTTCGAAGCCAGCAGATGATGTAGCTGATGAGACTCCAAGGTAGTGGAGCAGAGGACCTCGAGCTGTGAGGAGAAGCAGCAGTGAAGAGGAGTGTCACGTGCTTCTGTAGAGGTGGTGTAGCAGCCAAGAGAGCTGTGGAAGAACCTAACAGAAGGGTGGAGCACCGTAGTTGCACAAGGAAACTTCATGATAGCAGCCGGGAGGAGCTGCAGAGGATCCTGGTAGTGAAGCCCGGAAGAACCTAAGGATATTAGGGTTGTGAACTTCCAGAGGTGGAAGGGGAAGTTCTGGTGGATTACTTGTAGGGAGTTGATAGTGTTTGGTTGTTAGTAGCGTGCAAGACGCAGTGAGAGGTGAGTGACTGTTGGCATTCTTACGTCAAGGAGTTTTTTATATTGAAGTATCAATTAACATTTGTACTGGTATATGTTGTTGCATTCAAATGCTGATATTCTATATATACATTATCTTGCTGATAGTGCAACAGTGTATGTAGGCTTGACCAACTTGAGGAGGTTAACAGTATCAGGTGGTGAACCAGGAGATAAGATACCACTTGATAAGCTGATAACAGAGTTCTGATGGTATTGGAATGCAACCTGATTGTGATATTATAGAGTATAGGATTCATTATTATTATATGTGTGTATGTATCGTGCATGTGCTTTGTCCAGTAAATGTGTCACAATTGGCTGGTGTTTGCCCTTGTCCTAGTGAGGCTTCCCAGGAAGTAGTGAAGAAGGAGAGAGAGAGAGAACCAAGAACCACTGCTGTGGACAGGGTAAGAGGCAATACTAGTAAGTCATAGGGGATTGAGGAGATCATATCTCATAAGGAGAGAGTGGGGAGTCACAGCGGCTCGAGTGGGTGTGTGCACGTGACAACGAGGCTAAGTGTTGGAGCCGCATCCCCTAAACGTGTGACGTTGAGCCCCTCTCCAAGAGCCAGAAGCGCCAAGGGTGATCTCCTAGTATAAGCACTCTGCCGAGTTGTGGGTTGGGGTTGTCCATAGAGAAGGATCGACGACGACAACACCAACCAACCCTTTTTCTATAATAAATTGGGGGCCTGTGTCCGGGAGAGTGAACTGACACACCCACACCCTGTCCAAGAGTGGATTTGTACACCCTTGCTGAAATAGATGAACTGTGTGACCGCAGGTGTATACTCTCTCTCTTGGGAAGACTCACAGGACAAAGATGGATAAGGTGCAAACGTTTGTGGAGTCAGGCAAGCCTGAGGACTTGGAAGGTTGCACGAGGGATCAATTGAAACAAATAGCAGAAAAATGTGGCATTAGGTTGAAAGCGTCTAAAGTAGCTGGGATGAAGGATGAGATCCTGAGGCAGTTGAGAGCCAGAAGTGAAGCGGCAGAACAAGGAGCCCAGAAAGGAGCTGAAAGTGGAAAGGAGGACGATGGGCAGGATGAAGTGAGATCCCAGGGATCGAGTAGGAGCAGCAAGAGTAGCCGCAGTAGCAGGAGTAGCCGAAATAGGAGCTTGGAGAGATTCCAGTTAGAGCTCCAGATGCAGCGTGAGGAGAGACAGTTCCAGCTGGAAAAGATGAAGTTAGAACTCCAGATGAAAAATGAAGCAGAGAAGGAAAAAGAAAAAACCAGACTGGAAATAGAAAAAGAGAAAGCAAGACTAGAGGTGGAGAAAGAAAAAGAGAAAACCAGAGTAAGAGAACTGGAGTTGGAACAAGAGAAAGAAAAAGAGAAAACCAGAGTAAGAGAACTGGAGTTGGAACAGGAGAAAGAAAAAGCCCAGGTCGAAAAAGAAAAAGAGAGAACAAAACAAATGCAGATAGAAGCGAATAGAACCTTGGCTGAGCAAAGGATTGAACATGGGTTGCCAGAGAGCACCACCCAGGTATCACACCCACCAGATGTTAGGGTTAGGGAGAAGGACATTCCCTTGTTTGTGCCCGAAGAGGCAGAGAGCTTCTTCGAGCATTTTGAGAAAGTAGCCAGCATCAAAGAGTGGCCACAGGAGGAATGGGCCCAGCTGGTCCAGTTAAGATTGACCGGTGCAGCCAGGGAGGCATACACCCAATTGTCACTGGAAGAGTGCCAGGATTACGCCACAGTAAAGAGCAGCATATTGCGCTCGTTTCAGTTAACCCCAGAAGCTTATAGGAAGCGCTTCAGAGAGATGATCAAAGTTGGAGCGTGTACGTTTGCTGAGACAGCAAGAGATCTGGAAAGACGATTCCAGAAGTGGATTGAGGCTGCTGGAGTTGGATCTTACGCTGACCTGAAGCAACTGATGGTCATGGAGAAGTTCTTGGAGATGATGCATCCCGAAACAAAGTTCAAGATCCAAGAAGCAGGGATAAAGGAGGTGAAAGATGCCGCAGATAGGGCAGATATGATTACTGAAGCGTACAAGAGCTTGAGGGAGAACAGAGTGAGAAGCGAGGTGAGACGCAGCAATGGCAGATCCAATGGAGTCTGGGGAGGAAGAAGTTTTGGGGGGCAGACAAGCAGACCAGCTAGTTTTAAGCCCCAGGAAGGAAAGTTGCCGAGTCCGCCTGCTGGAGGTAAGCAGGAAAATAAAAATGTGCAGAGGAGACAAGAGTCCAATGAAGCTCCACAGAGTATGAGTAGTACATCTGGCCCGAGGAACTCCAATACGAGTGGGCAGAGTCAGAGCTACTCGGGGGCGTATAGGAGGGATTTCTCCCAAATGAGATGCTACAAGTGCAACAGATCAGGTCACATGATGCGAGATTGTCGGCAGGGCAAGAGAGTCGTGACCCTGACGACATGTGATCCCCGGAAGAAGTTCGTTGAGGTACAACAAGACAAACCACAGAAGGTAGATTTGATGAACGAGCGGTATAGGCCGTTCATTAGTAAAGGTTGGATCAGTATAAGAGGCCAACCTGAGGTAGAAGTTGGTATCTTAAGAGATACCGGAGCTAATCAGAGCTTGATTGCGAGAAGCCTGATTGGGGATGGTCGACGGTTAGCTGGCAGTGGGAAGATGAAAGTATATGGGTTATTGTCGGAGAGTGACATGCCCGTATGTGCTGTCCAGCTAAGGTCGGAATATGTGTCGGCGGAGGTGATGTTGGGAGTGTGCCCCGACATACCTGTTCCAGGAGTCCAAGTGATCCTAGGGAATGACTTGTGCGGGACAAAGGTGTTGACAAGAGTCATGGCGGAGACTGTGCCAGAGGAGTGCCCAGAAGGCCTCGGCACGGGTGGGACACCTGAGAGTG
Source organism: Procambarus clarkii (assembly GCF_040958095.1). Lineage (NCBI taxonomy): Eukaryota > Metazoa > Arthropoda > Malacostraca > Decapoda > Cambaridae > Procambarus > Procambarus clarkii. The sequence goes on along the minus strand of NC_091205.1, from coordinate 4,856,991 downwards.
TGAACCTGACTGACATCCGAGGAGATGAGTCAGGAGACCGCCAAGCCATTGAGTACCCTGTCTCGGTAGTGATGAAGGCAGAGGTGGCCGACGAGGGAGACGCTGGAGAAGATGAGACAGTGTCGATTCAGCCGGTGGAAGATATCGACGTAGATATAGCGTGGCTGTTTGATGAAGGTCCAGCCCAGGAGAATGAAGTCTCGGTGAGGTCAAAAGTGAAGATGGCCCAGCCGAAGAAGAATACTGTGAAGGGAGTTGACCTGAAGAGAGCCCAGACTGCTGAAATTAAGAGTCGGAAGGTGAATGCAACTGTGCTGAGTAGGAATGAGGAAAGATGTGGACATACAGAGGACGAGAGTAGAGCGTCAAGTTGTCCACGAGCACAGAGGCATATGGATAGTGGAGTTAAGTTGTTTGAGATGTCAAGAGTTGGCATGTTTCACAGAAAACGAGGAGGAGAGATGGTGAAGAGTGATAGCCGAGAAAATGAGAGGAGAAGAGACGGTATGTGTGGGGAGATGCTTACGAGCACTCTGGGAGAGGCAAGACGACGCGTACGGTCGAATGCTGTTGGATGTAGTACAGTGCCCGAAGAAACTTTTAGGGAACGAAGAAGAGTCGAAGGAGAAGAAATGGAGTGGTATAGAAGTGAAAAGTGTAGGAAGAGGAAGATGATACAAGCATGGAGGAATAGAAGAAAGCCGAGGACTCGGTGGGAGTCGGACAGGATGAGGTCTCGGATATATGAGGAGACGAAAAGGAGGAGCGTCGGTGAAGACGATGGAGTGAAGTATGATGACAGGAGACGAAAGTATAACGGCAGTAGATGCAAGTGTGAAGACGACAGAGGAGGTACAGACAGTAGATGTCTGACTCTGGACGTGAAGAGAAGAAGACGAGGAAACGGAGGGTGGAGACAGTAAGTAGAGTGGACCGATGGAATGCAGGCGTCCAAGGAGGACAGCCTAGCCAAGAGGTGCCAGAGAAGTCAAATCGTTTATGAGAAGATCGTGTTTCTGGAGAGTTGTGAGCCAGATGTTGCAAGGTGCAACGAATTAATTGTAGACTCCTAAGAGAGTATATTGGTTGAAGAACGAGACAGTGTGGTGGCGGATGTATTATCCCAAGCTTTGCCACTGGAATAACTCTCAAAAATAAGGGGAGGGGAGTGTTATGATCTCAGCCTGCAGGAGAAACGAGTCTCCCTTCTTGAGAGTTATTCAGCAAGCCTGACCTAACTAGAAGGTCTAGCAAGTATTGAGGTGATAACGCATATGTAAAATAGTTGGTTGGATATGTGTAACAGTTTGAGATTATGGGCAATGCAGAAGAAAATAGATAAATGACTGGCTAGGAGATGTGGACATTTTGCTGGAGGCTTGAGGCTCGCTTCCGGAGGACCTTGACCTCACTTGAGTGCCAGACATCGCAGGGGGAAGCCGCGCTCCGTTGAGCTCCCGTCAGAAGGGAACCCCTAGTGATATATCTCTAAGAGAAGAGAAGTGTGCAGACGTACCAGCTGTGGAATCGAGCTGGGAACGTTGTGGTCTCAAGTCCTGGTCGACGAGCAGATATTAAATCGCCCAGAAGCATTATTGTGTGCTGTGTGGAGCGCCCTGACCAGACGCCGTCAGAGGGAAAGCGCCCTCGACCAATTAATCTGTGGTAAGCACGATAAACGCCAGTTCATAGTGATTGTTTGTAGTTGGTCGTGTGCCCAGCGACAGTAGCGATGTTTATTTATAGGTTAGACATGTTTTAATAAGGCAGAAGGCCTGAAATAGGAGAGTGAAGAGGGAGGAACACGGAGCGACGTCCGTCCTCTCTGAGCGCTGGCGGACGACTGAGGGAGCCGGCTCCGGATGGAGGAAGACCCTCCCAGCGAGTGAGGATCACTCGCCGCCAGGCGAGGTGGAGTATGGACCCGCCCAAAACGGGGGAGTCCACTCTCACTGTATGTAGAGGACAGATAGAGGTTTGAGGCAAGCATATTGTGTGGTTATTTTTTGTTTATGTGTTAAAGGGGAACATTTTATTGGAGTGTCGATGGGTTGCAGGTTTGTCTTTTGGGGAAGAAGTTGCTGAGAACTTCGAAGCCAGCAGATGATGTAGCTGATGAGACTCCAAGGTAGTGGAGCAGAGGACCTCGAGCTGTGAGGAGAAGCAGCAGTGAAGAGGAGTGTCACGTGCTTCTGTAGAGGTGGTGTAGCAGCCAAGAGAGCTGTGGAAGAACCTAACAGAAGGGTGGAGCACCGTAGTTGCACAAGGAAACTTCATGATAGCAGCCGGGAGGAGCTGCAGAGGATCCTGGTAGTGAAGCCCGGAAGAACCTAAGGATATTAGGGTTGTGAACTTCCAGAGGTGGAAGGGGAAGTTCTGGTGGATTACTTGTAGGGAGTTGATAGTGTTTGGTTGTTAGTAGCGTGCAAGACGCAGTGAGAGGTGAGTGACTGTTGGCATTCTTACGTCAAGGAGTTTTTTATATTGAAGTATCAATTAACATTTGTACTGGTATATGTTGTTGCATTCAAATGCTGATATTCTATATATACATTATCTTGCTGATAGTGCAACAGTGTATGTAGGCTTGACCAACTTGAGGAGGTTAACAGTATCAGGTGGTGAACCAGGAGATAAGATACCACTTGATAAGCTGATAACAGAGTTCTGATGGTATTGGAATGCAACCTGATTGTGATATTATAGAGTATAGGATTCATTATTATTATATGTGTGTATGTATCGTGCATGTGCTTTGTCCAGTAAATGTGTCACAATTGGCTGGTGTTTGCCCTTGTCCTAGTGAGGCTTCCCAGGAAGTAGTGAAGAAGGAGAGAGAGAGAGAACCAAGAACCACTGCTGTGGACAGGGTAAGAGGCAATACTAGTAAGTCATAGGGGATTGAGGAGATCATATCTCATAAGGAGAGAGTGGGGAGTCACAGCGGCTCGAGTGGGTGTGTGCACGTGACAACGAGGCTAAGTGTTGGAGCCGCATCCCCTAAACGTGTGACGTTGAGCCCCTCTCCAAGAGCCAGAAGCGCCAAGGGTGATCTCCTAGTATAAGCACTCTGCCGAGTTGTGGGTTGGGGTTGTCCATAGAGAAGGATCGACGACGACAACACCAACCAACCCACAGTCTATAATAGAGGAGAGTGGTCTGTGGGATCACACGAGGCTCCTGACTAGGGTTCGCGACCTTAGTATCGATCGTGGAGTGGCCTAACCAGCGTCGCTGATTGGAACCTGCCAGCTACCGGCTGGACTTGTGGTTGATGGCCTCCACGACGGTGCCCCCAGAGGAACTGTGATTTGGCTGGCCTGTGGCCAGGGTAGACTCAGAGAATCGAAGGATTTGTCGTGAGGCCACAAGTGGACCAGGACTTTAGCATCGTAGAGCACCGTGGAACACTCCGCGTCTTCAGAAGAAGACTACTTTGTAGATAATAGTGTTTATACCCCTCCCCCTGTGTAACCTTTTATATATTATTTATTGGTGGCGGTAATTTTATTATTAAGTTTTTGCCTTTGTTTTCCTTCCCCTTTTATTTACTTGCGTTACGGATCACATCCCTTGAAAGCCACTACTAGCTTGGGGCCGGATACCCAAACTCTATTTACATCAGAGAAAGAACCCGGTTGCGACCCGAGAGGGCCGTAACAGTTTCTCGTGTGCATTATGTGCTCAATGTTTACACATTGGGTCTGAGTGTGAATCAAATGTTTTCAGCGAGAGTTTTCCAAAATGTCTCATCGTATGTTTATTCCCATTGTCTATTACTTGTCATTAGTGTGATGCATATTTACCAAACTGTTCGCTCGTATTTGAGAGATAATGTTTAATTTGGAGATCAGAGTGTAGTTTTTCTGGTGGCATTTCGCAATTTCCACGGACGATGCAATAAATAAATAACCTTCATATTAAAATGATCAAAATCAAATAGTTACTGAATGCTGAGACTGATCACACCAAGAGTATGCTTGATGCTGAGTTAGCATCAGGTTGATTTATATCATTACACATGAAATAACGGTTATAAGCCACATACGCAACGCAATGAAAGTTACGACCTTATATCACGACGCATTAAGGATCAAGGACCAGACAGTCCTCTCGAGCCCTTATAACAGTAATATCTCCATTGCTCAAACAAGTATGTATTAGCGGTAAGACCTACCATTAATCTATAATGACTTACTGTTAACAGAACCTATTAAAGCGGTCGATTATTAAAGCGGTCGACCCCACAGGCGCATTCGTAAATTTTAATATGCTGTTCATTCAAAACGGGAATTTTCTCAAGTATAAATTAATATTATAATATATTAGCATATTGTGCATATATAGGCATAGGTTAGGTTAGCTCTTGTAATTCAACATTTTCTGTAACTAGCTGACATTGTAATTATGAGGAGTGAAGGATCAATGAAATTGTTTACGTAATAATTTCCGTTGAGGTCTGATAAAGACCTTTTGTGCCTTCTGTAATACTTTTTGCGCTACCTATCACAGAATGAGTATGAGGTGCACAATAAACTAGCCGCCTCCGGCGCCTTTAATCAAATCAATCTTGCATGATTCCAACGTCACTTTACTGATGTACTAAATTGACCGAACCTAACCTACCGAGAACCCGCGAATAGAAAACGGAATATTACGTCGATTTTGCGAGCCACTATGATTTTCAATCCATCGGTTTTTAGCCTTAAGGGTCCAAAATAGTATATCGCATTTTGACCAATACGTCAAAATTCGATGTACTAATCGATAGAACGGATTGCTCTGTGAAAATCTGTTACAGTTGAACGAGTAGTAAGATAATGAACTACAATGTTAGAATTGTCTTTATTTATTTATATTGTCATATTCTTAAAATGACATCATTTCCATATTTAATTACATGTTAAGTTTAATAGGCTCTTACGTTTGTCCAACTAATATCCATCCCTATTTTTTGACTCAAAATCTTACAATAAATTGTACAACTGAGCGGTAACCCAGACACGGGGAGAGGAGGAGGGAGACCCAGCTGCCCGCCTCGCCCCAAACCTCAGTAATATCAACAGTTACCTGTAGACTCGTAGGCAGTTCCACCTCCTCCTACTGCTTGGTTATAATGTTGAGGAGAGTCCTCCTCAACATGTAGAGTATATCCGACTCTACTATGTCAGGCTCTTGTTGTTAAGACGAGCACTAACGTCATATGGTATAACTCCCGCACGACTGTTGGTTGGTCACAACTGGGCTGCTCTGCTAGCTCGTCCTGGCGGCGGTGGAACCGAAAGACGCATTTATCTATTTTAACGCTCTGCGTATTTAAAACTAGTTTCTTGTTTCTAAAAAAAATATGAAGTTATATTATTTCTTACTAGAATGTGTTGAATAGCTAGGCCTAAGTTAGGATAAGTTTGGTGGTTAGGTTCTGTTGGCCATCATTTGCAACCCGTCCTCGACTCAAGTCCATTACATCCAGCGGTCGACCCCACAATCGCATTCATAAATTTTAACATGCTGTTCATTCAAAACGGGAATTTTCTCAAGTATAAATTAATATTATAATATATTAGCATATTGTGTATATATATAGGCATAGGATAGGTTAGGTTAGGTGTTTAGGTTCTGTTGGCGATTATTTGTATTTGTAGTACGTGGGTGAAGCATTTATAGCATTGTGATTCGAACAAAATTCGTCAGTGAAGCACTTGTTCCGGAAGTGTTCGAACGTCAGCAGTTGTGAGTCGTGTGTAAACCGCTTTTCATTCATAAACAGGGGGTTTGGCGGGTGCATGGAATCACTTTTGGATCTTTGTTTGGAGGACGGGCTGGCACAACTGATGACATCCGAACACTTCCGGAACAAGTGCATCACTGAAGAAAGTTGTTCGAACCACAACACTGTAAATGCTTCACCCACGTACCAAAAATACAAATGACAGCCCGTCCTCCAAACAAAGATCCAAAAGTGATTCCATGCACCCGCCAAACCCCCTGTTTATGAATGAAAAGCGGTTTACACACACGACTCACAACTGCTGACGTTCGAACATATCCGGAACAAGTGCTTCACTGACGAATTTTGTTCGAATCACACCGCTATAAATGCTTCACCCACGTACTACAAATACAAATAATCGCCAACAGAACCTAAATACCTAACCTAACCTAACCTATGCCTATATATGCACAATATGCTAATATATTATAATATTAATTTTTACTTGAGAAAATTCCCGTTTTGAATGAACAGCATGTTAAAATTTATGAATGCGTCTGTTGGGTTGACCGCTGGATGTAATGGACTTGAGTCGAGGACGGGTTGCAGCCCGTCCTCCAAACAAAGATCCAAAAGTGATTCCATGCACCAGCCAAACACACTGTTTATGAATAAAAAACAATTTACACACGACTCACAACTGATAACGTTTGAACACTTCCGGAACAAGTGCTTCACTGACGAATTTTGTTTGAACACAACGCTGTAAATGCTTCACCCATGCACTACAGATACAAATAATCGCCAACAGAACCTAAATACCTAATCTACTCTACGCCTAACTGTACATACTGTAGAACTTAAATCTATATAAATAAAAATGGAAATGTTCGTTTGTTCAAAATCGAAAGTTCTTCACCGATTGCTTTGAAATGTTCACACAACGTTCCATTCGCATCCGAGCAGATTTTTATATAAATACTATATAGATGTCACGTCTGTGAAGGTAGAAAAACATGCTTTTTCTGAAAAACTGTGTTTTTCATGTGTTTTTCATGTGAGGGAAATCTTCGAAACCTCTTTACCGATTGCTTTGAAATTTTGACACAACGTTGCATTCGAATAAGCGCGTCTTTTTATATATCTACTACATGATTCACCTGTGACAGGAAAAAGCATGTTTTTTTTTTTTTTAAACAGTGCCATCTGTTGTTAGTAAGAGCAACACACACTGTTATCTCCTAAAGTTCTTCACCAATTGCTTTGAAATTTTGACACAACGTTACATTCGAATAAGCGCGTCTTTTTATATACCTACTATATAGATGCCACCCCTGTGACAGGTAAAAACATGCGTTTTTGCAAAACAGCGCCATCTGTTGCCCATAATAGCAACATGCTCGCTATACTAAATATGTCAGGAATTTCATTTCAATGTTTCTAATTGCAGTGATGGAGTTGCTCCTGAGCTACCGTGCAGTGAGGACGTGTCGCCTGCTGCTCCGGTGGTTTGAGTCGGTTCTCACTACGTGTAGAGAGCCATGGGGAAGGCTCAGCGCAAGAGGGAATGGAAGCAGCTTTCGGACGAGGAAGGACAGGGGACCGATGTGCAGCAGGCCCCAAAGAAAACTGCTATCGAGGCTTTACCACTTGCTTCTACCAGCAAGTCAGCGGACGTAATGGACCTAGAGAGGACAGCGTCAGTCACACACCAGCCAGTGTCAGTCAATGCTTCTCTGTCCGCAACGCTGCCGCGGGACGGCAGTATGAGTCAGGAGAGGACACCACCGGTTTCATGCCAGCCAATGTCGGCCATTGTTCCTCTCTCCACAGCCCAGCCGCAGGACAGCAGTATGGGACAGGGGAGGACACCACCAGTCTCACACCAGACATCGCCAGCCTCTGCACTTCTTCCGAAATTCAAGATCATGCAGACCGACCACTTTCCTACAGCATATGGAGTAGTAACGGCGATGGAGAAAGAACAACCAGAGCTCAAACTTTCCATTACAGTCAACCTGAAGGGAGAAATAATACTGACACCTCAAGACCAACAGACTGCACATTACTTAGAGAAGGTAAGAGTCCTGCAGGGGAAACCTGTGTGCTTGGTAAAGCTGGACCCTTCAGAACGACGCACACGAGTCGTGCTTTTGGGATACCCAATCGACTTTCCCCTGGATCCAGTGCTAGAACACAAGCAAGTCCTGAGTGCGGAACGTTGCCACACAAAAGTAGACAAGGCAGCGACGCGTCAGGTTCTGGTGACCGTCATGGGACATGTGCCGGAAACTTTCGGTCTTGGAAATTGGGGGACATACCGACAGAGGCCATACGTCCCGGAACCCCTACGCTGCTTCAGGTGTCAGAAATACGGCCACCATCAGTCACGCTGCACAGGACAGGAGAGGTGCGGAGTGTACAGCCTAAGACATCCCACCAAAGACTGTATTGCCAAGCACAAGGCAAACCAGACCACAACAGCCAAATGTCCAAATTGTGGAGGCAAACATCATGCCTGGAGCACAACCTGCTCTGCACGGAAACAAAAAGTGCAGTCAGCTCAGGCCAGGGTCAACACACTGACCAGCGGTACATCCACCAACACCACCGTCTGGAACACTCGTGCACAGCCACAACAGCCACCCGCTCTCACAGAGCAAAATTTCCCGAATCTGTCAATTCCGAATCAGACATTACACGAAAGTGTTGCAGAAGTCCAGCAAGTGCAAATGAGCAGAAAACACTTACTTTCGGAATCTACTCACCAGCTATACAGTTTTACCGAGGTCCAGCTGCAAACCATCGTGAAGATCATGGCAGAGACCATTATCAATTGCCTACAGATGACGCAGAACGCCTCACAACAACAGACTCAAGACATCACTTGTGTGATAATGGACAAGATCGTGCAGCAGACCACAGTTACACGAGAAATAGACAGTCTCCGACAGGATGGAGCACAAGAGGACAAACAACGCAACTTGGACATACTGACTACCGACAACAGTCGGCTAGTCAAGACACCGGAACATCGACATTCACAAACGCAACTGCAAGACGCAGTGACCACCCACGATCAACAGAATCTTCCAACACAGGAGACAGACAACAACAGCCAATGCAGTCTGATCTGCAGCAACGCCAACAAAGACGTATTGAACAGCAGAGATGCGCAGGTTCCGCCAACACAAGAAACGGCCGCGAGCAATCAATGCAGTCCGACTTGCAGCAATACCAACAACAATGTGATGGACCACAGTTCTGCACAGATTCCAACAATGCCGGGGATGACCACGAACAATCAATGCAGTCCGACCTGCAGCACTTCCAACAACATAGCGATGGACCACAGTTATGCACAGATTCCAACAACGTCGGGGATGACCACGCACTATCAATGCAGTCCGATTTGCAGCGACACGACTTGCGAGGCGGAGAATATAGAGGTCGATTCCAAGGAGGAGTTCTAGTAGAACAAGCAACACCAACCGAACCCGTCGTCTGGCCATTACGAATTCTGCAGTGGAACATACAAGGTCTTGGAAATAAAAAACACACTTCAGGAGGCTGCAATCAGCACGAAAGCAGATATAATCGTTTTGGAAGAAACTCTTTTCCCAGCCACGAAATCCTTCAGATTAGCTGGATATCAGCACTATGTTCTACCGTATGAGCGGGGGAGACTAAGAGGATTAATGACCCTAGTCAGAAACACCATACCCAGCAAGAAAATAGACTCGGTTTCATGTGGGGATGGAGTAGAGGTATTAGCAGTTACAGTGAATATGGCTAATTTTGAGCTCCTCATATACAACGTCTACAAGCCCCCTAGACGTACACTAGAAGCAGAGGCAGTGCTTGCCTTGGCCACGCAGGAAAATTTAATTCTTGCTGGAGATTTTAATGCTCATCATCCAGAGTTAGGTGCAACTGGGCCAGCCAATGCAGATGGGCGCCATTTAGCTGCAGCTCTGCGTGAAGTACCTGAAATTACACTTCTCAACACTGGGGAACCCACTCACATTCTAGGAGGTTCCCTTGATCTTACATTCATCTCCACAGCACTCCAGCAACAGGCGAAGTGGGAAGTAGACCCGGTGATCACTAGTGACCACTATGCTACTGTCACGACACTCAACCTGGCACGACCTCCTACACCTCCTGCGCGGCCTCGGTGGAATTTAGGAAAGGCCAATTGGAATGTATACCAGGAAGAACTTGAAAAATGGTATGCAACGTACACGCCACCTGGGGATTTAAACATACACGAGACCAATCTGCAGGAAGCCGTTGCAGCTGCTGCGAACAAAGCTATTCCAATCATTATCACAGGTAACACGAAACGAAAGAACTATTGGTTCTATAGTAATGACGTTAAAGAACAGAACCACAGAGTCAATATCTTCAGAAAACATCTAAAGAGAAACCCCACACCAGAAGGAAGAACTCTGCTACGAGCGGTGATATCTGAAGCAAGGCGAGTTTCTCGAGAAGTAAAGGAGGCAAGATGGTTTGAGTGGTGTCAAACTCTAAATGAACATAGTAGTCTTGGCAAGATATGGGGTCAGATTAAAACTATATCAGGTCGACCAGCCCGGCCACAGGCATGTATTCAACCATTGCAGGAGGCTGAGAGACTTGCTCTCCAATTTGCAGAAAGAACAGCTTCATATCAGCTTCCTGCAATGGTCCGAAGGCAGCAAGACCACTTAAAACAAGAGAGGATGACAGTCATTCATGAGGGCTTAGCTATAAATGACGAATGTGACTGTCCCTTCACCGAACAGGAACTAAGCAGAGCCAAAAAGGGTGGTAAGGACACTGCACCAGGTGCTGATAACATTACATACTCAATGATCGCACATGCAGGTCCTGCTGGAGACCGAGGGATGTTGGACGTCATCAATGCGTCTTGGCAGCAAGGCAAACTACCGCCCTCTTGGAAGAAAGCAGACATCATACCGATTCCTAAGCCGAATGAACCTGGCAATTACAGACCCATTTCCTTAACATCATGCGTTAGTAAAACTGCAGAACGGATGGTCTTAAATAGGCTACTGTGGAAGACTGGAGACCTTCATAAACACATATTTGGCTTCACTAGAGGTGTAGGTACTGCCAACTGCATAGCAACATTACTAGGAACAGTTAACTCGGGTCCAGCTATAGTGGTCTTCCTTGATCTGGAAAAAGCATTTGAACTTGCAAGCCCGCCAGCAATACTACACACCTTAGTTAAAAAAGGTGTGAGGGGGAAAATGCTAGCATGGATTCAAGATTACCTAAGTCACAGGTATGCCAGAGTAAAGTTGCAAGGACAAGTGTCGGACTACCACTTGCACGAGAATGGGACTCCAAAAGGAGGAGTCCTCAGTCCTAGTCTTTTTAACATCCTTATGGAAAACCTTGTTACCATGTCCTTTACAGAAGGGGTTACATTGCTAAGCTATGCTGATGATCTAGCATTAGTCGTTACGGGTCCTTCACTTCTACATAAAGCTCAAGGTGCTTTAGATCAAGTGACATCTGAATGCAGTGTTTTAGGGCTAAAAATATCTGCACAGAAGTCTAAGGCGATGAGACTAGGTGGCAAGGCTCCAGACAGGCACCTACGCATTCAGGACATTAACCTTCAGTGGGTTACACAATATCGATATCTCGGAGTGTGGATTGATTTTAAGATGACATTCAATAAGCAAATTCAATATCTAAAGGAGAAAGCAAAGTCACGAATAAATATAATGAGAGCAATCACAGGGCCCCGTCTAGGAGCGGGACACAGAGTGTTGAGAATGTTTTACATACACGCCGTTCGTTCCCTGGTTGATTATGCAGCACCTGCCTTACTCACTCTTTCTCCTGGTCAGTGGGCAAACGTTGAGGTTCTTCAAAATGATGCATTGCGAGTCATAACAGGTGCTCCCAGATGGACTAAAATCCTGAACCTAAGACTAGAGACAAAGCTAACGTCGATTGAAATAAGGGTAAAGGGGATTGCTGCGTGCATGCTGACCAAGATATTGACTAGACCTAGAATCAGTTCACTTAAAGATTTGATCACTGGAGCACTAACTCTGGACAGAAGAGCCTCCAATAGCAACAGGTGGACCCATTGTGCGATAAACGCCATCGATACGTTTGATATGGCAAACGCAGTCACTGAGAGGGGTGTCGACGACATACATGCAGACTTTGTTATACAAGCCCCTTGGGAATCTCTGCCAGCAGACTTTCAGATTATGGCTCTTGACGGAAAGAAGAACCAGACACATCCTCATCTGCTACGTCACATTGCACAGATGCATATAGAAGCAAACATGGCATCCGACAGCTTCACTTACTTCACGGATGGGTCAGTAGGCCAGCAGGGACAGGAAACCGGAGCTGCAGTTAAAGCAGGAAACTCTGTATATAGTTGGAGGCTCTCAAATGGGTGTTCGACTTTACAGACTGAGATGCTAGCCATTCAAAAGGCTTTGGAACATGCTCTTGCTGAACACCGCCAACATGTTATCGTCCATACAGATTCGAGAACCGCCATTGAAACCTTGCAACAGGAACACATATGTGATAACATCCATCTGATCACCAATGTCTTATCATTCATGCACACACTCCACCGACAAGGCCGACGGGTGCTTATCAACTGGGTGCCAAGTCACGTGGGACTATTGGGTAATGACATTGCAGACGAAGCTGCGAAACTTGCTACTAAGAGGAGGAATGTAGACATTTACATACCACCGAGTCTCTCCCAGATGAAGAAAGTGATTCGAAACAGAGCAATACGAAGGCTGTACAGTGACCACAACACAGCAGTTGCAACATCAGGATCTGCGGGTTGGTACAAGAATTCCACCAACTACGAACCACTTAGTTTGATGAAAGGGGGCAGTAGAACAACAGAAGTGCACTTACATCGCATCAGGCTTGGATACCCATGTGCATGGGAAATAGGCTTACGGGTTCCGGAAGGTGAGAGGAAATGTCAACTCTGTGGAGAAATGCCCGACAGACCACTGGAACATTATCTAACACAGTGCACAGTTACAAACCCGTTAAGATTTCACCTTCGATTCGACAGAGCAGAGGAAGTTGTTAAACACATATGGCAAAATCTTACTGAAGCAACCATACGAGTCATACATACTCATCCTCCGCCCAGGTAAACCAGAAACGAGCATCACACTTAGTGGGCCAGCCAGAGGCTTAGGGCCCGCGCAGGATTATCCCTGCTAAAAAGAAAAAAAAAAAAAATTGCAGTGATAAATTTTATTTTCATAGATTTCGATTTATTTTAATTTCTATTGAATTATTTTGTGTGACTGTGTTGTTTACCATACCGTTCATTTCATAATTATAGGTATAGATGACACACCTGAGATAGGTAAAACTATGCTTTTCTTCAAAAACAGCGCCATCTGTTGCATGTAAGAGTTGCAACAGATGGTACACATGCTATACTAAATGTTACAATTCCATTTCAATGTTTCTGATTGCATTGATAAATTGAATTACAAAAGATTTTTATTTATTTTCATTTTGATTTAATTACTTTGTGGGAATTGCTTTGGAATTGAGCTGTGTTGTTTTCCACACCGTTCATTTCGTGAGTTTAGTTTATTTTATTTATATTTTCATTTCATTTTTACCTGTTTTTCTAATATTTTAGTGATGGGAACATCAGATCATGTTCCAATTTGATGTTCCAAATTTTCTGATTGGAACATCAGACCATTTGGGAAGGCATCGAACGAGGGAGTGGGGAATGGTTTAGATGACGAGGGGATGGAAATGAGAGATGGTGGGGAGGACGAGGGGACAGAGGAGGGGGTAATGGTGGGGAAGAACGTGGAAGTTTGGGATGGTGGGGACGAGGGGATGGGGAAATGGAGAAGGGTGGGGAGGACAAAGGGACAGGGATGTGGGGCATGGTGGGAAGTAAGAGGGGACGGTGGAGTGGGGCATGGTGAGAAGTAAGAGGGGATGGTGGAGTGGGGAATGGTGGGGAGGACTTGGGGACACAAAGGGTTGCTGTGACTCAGCAAACAACACCTGGACTAGAAACTCTTGTGAGCTCTTATAGCATCTGTCGAACCACTTGGGCTGGACGGTAGAGCGACGGTCTCGCTTCATGCAGGTTAGCGTTCAATCCCCGACCGTCCAAGTGGTTGGGCACCATTCCTTTCCCCTGTCCCATCCCAAATCCTAATCCTGATCCCTTCCCAGTGCTGTATAGTCGTAATGGCTTGGTACTTTCTCCTGATTCGTCTTAGAGGATGTAGCAGCTGACCCCAGAGTGTCACTACACCGCCCAGCATCTTCATAACACTCCTAGAGAAGTATACTTACCAAGAATCACCACTAACGACTGTTGGGAACACTTGATCTTAGTAAGAATAATGAACGAAGTTGATTTTCAATTGCATCAGTATTTTTTTGGATTATTTACTTAGACAAGAGGTCGCCATGGACGGGTCTGTCTCCAGTCCGTCGTGTCCGTCGATACTTAGGTCAGGTGACCTTGTGTTACCAATGGGAGGAGGTACAAAGGTCACGTGACCTAGTGTAACCAATGGGAGGAGGTACAAAGGTCACTTGACCTAGAGTAACCAATGGGAGGAGGTACAAAGGTCACTTGACCTAGAGTAACCAATGGGAGGAGGTACAAAGGTCACTTGACCTAGAGTAACCAATGGGAGGAGGTACAAAGGTCACGTGACCTAGTGTAACCAATGGGAGGAGGTACAAAGGTCAAGTGACCTAGTGTAACCAATGGGAGGAGGTACAAAGGTCACTTGACCTAGAGTAACCAATGGGAGGAGGTACAAAGGTCACGTGACCTAGTGTAACCAATGGGAGGAGGTACAAAGGTCAAGTGACCTAATGTAACCAATGGGAGGAGGTACAAAGGTCACGTGATCTTGCGTAACCAATGGGAGGAGGTACAAAGGTCACTTGACCTAGAGTAACCAATGGGAGGAGGTACAAAGGTCAAGTGACCTAATGTAACCAATGGGAGGAGGTACAAAGGTCACTTGACCTAGAGTAACCAATGGGAGGAGGTACAAAGGTCACGTGATCTTGCGTAACCAATGGGAGGAGGTACAAAGGTCACTTGACCTAGAGTAACCAATGGGAGGAGGTACAAAGGTCACTTGACCTAGAGTAACCAATGGGAGGAGGTACAAAGGTCACTTGACCTAGAGTAACCAATGGGAGGAGGTACAAAGGTCACTTGACCTAGAGTAACCAATGGGAGGAGGTACAAAGGTCACGTGATCTTGCGTAACCATTGGGAGGAGGTAAATGACGTCATGAGTCAGACAGACGTGAGCAACTAGTGAGCAACTAGCGGTCCTGTGTGAGCAGGCGCAGCGGTGCTGTGGAGCAGGCGCAGCGGTGCTGTGGAGCAGGCGCAGCGGTGCTGTGGAGCAGGCGCAGCGGTGCTGTGGAGTAGGAGCAGCGGTGCTGTGCAGCAAGCGAAGCGGTGCTAAAGAGCAGGTGCAGCAGTACTGTGGAGCAGGCGCAGCGGTGCTGTGGAGCAAGCGAAGCAGTGCTGAAGAGCAGGTGCAGCGGTCCTGAGGAGCAGGCGCAGCGGTACTGAAGAGCAGGCGCAGCGGTGCTGATGAGCAGGCGAAGCAGATAACTGTCTGCCAACCATCCCATGTGGAGAATCCCACAGTGTTGAGGAAGACTGAGATGAAAGTCTGGACAACTTTGGTGTACGACAGAAAGTTGCTGTTACATTGTTGTGTGGCGAGCCCGTCCTCTTGTGTTGCCACAACGGCCAGAATATGAGCTTCTAAAACCCCCGGGCATTACCTACCGACCTAACATTACCGTCCTAAGTACAGAAAACGTGGCTGTTTGTGAACCGTTTTTCAGGCTGCCTGTGACGTGTGACCTCTCCAGGCTGCCTGTGACGTGTGACCTCTCCAGGCTGCCTGTGACGAGTGACCTCTCCAGGCTGCCTGTGACGGGTGACCTCTCCAGGCTGCCTGTGACGAGTGACCTCTCCAGACTGCCTGTGACGGGTGACCTCTCCAGGCTGCCTGTGACGGGTGACCTCTCCAGGCTGCCTGTGACGAGTGACCTCTCCAGGCTGCCTGTGACGAGTGACCTCTCCAGGCTGCCTGTGACGGGTGACCTCTCCAGGCTGCCTGTGACGAGTGACCTCTCTAGGCTGCCTGTGACGAGTGACCTCTCCAGGCTGCCTGTGACGGGTGACCTCTCCAGGCTGCCTGTGACGGGTGACCTCTCCAGGCTGCCTGTAACGTGTGACCTCTCCAGGCTGCCAGTGACGGGTGACCTCTCCAGGCTGCCTGTGACGGGTGACCTCTCCAGGCTGCCTGTGACGAGTGACCTCTCCAGGCTGCCTGTGACGAGTGACCTCTCCAGGCTGCCTGTGACGGGTGACCTCTCCAGGCTGCCTGTAACGTGTGACCTCTCCAGGCTGCCTGTGACGGGTGACCTCTCCGGGCTGCCTGTGACGTGTGACCTCTCCAGGCTGCCTGTGACGTGTGACCTCTCCAGGCTGCCTGTGACGTGTGACCTCTCCAGGCTGCCTGTGACGTGTGACCTCTCCAGGCTGCCTGTGACGTGTGACCTCTCCAGGCTGCCTGTGACGTGTGACCTCTCCAGGCTGCCTGTGACGTGTGACCTCTCCAGGCTGCCTGTGACGTGTGACGTCTCACACTCTTCAGTCTATAATTTTGAAATCCGCTGTGCCTAACATCACCTACACCGAGGAGACGGTCCTTATCACTGACCTCACTGCTACCACTCCGTATCCACTCGCCAGAGTCCTCCTGGATTGTCCTTTCGTACAAGGTGAAGTCCAAGTCGCCATCCGGGAAAAGCCTTTTCCCATCTCAGGGGTACAACTTCTCCTGGGCAACGACTTGGCCAAAGATCTACAGCCTTCCAACTTGATCATCATGGACAAACCCCAGATATGTGACTCTGTCGTGGAAAACCCCCATCCTGAAGTATATTCCAGCAGAGGTCCAAGAAAGTGATGAAGTCTCTCCTCCGGTTTTGGTGACAACCCGTGCGCAAGCTGCACGCCCGCCAGCAGCTGACTCTGCTTCAACAGCTGTCCCTCAAGACCATCAGAATCTGCCACCGAATCTCACTTTGCTGGAGTTCCGTAAGTTACAGAGGGAAGATCCCTCATTAACACCATTATTCTTCCAGGCCGAGACTCAATCTGATGGTATTCCTGGGTTCTTTATAGAGAATCAGTTGCTCTACCGCAGGTACCGACCCAGTAAACTAGCAGAGGATGACGATTGGCCTAATGTCGATCAACTAGTAGTTCCCACCAGCCTACGGGCCGATATTCTACACCTGGCCCATGGAGCGCTTTCTCACTACGGTTTTAATAAAACCTATCGCGCCATCCGACAAGACTATTACTGGCCAGGTATGATTAAAGATGTAAAAACTTATATACAACAGTGTCATACATGTCAGATGGCAGGAAAACCTAACATTTCTATTCCCAAGGCTCCTTTGATTCCTATCCCGGTGCCTTCGGAACCCTTTCACAGACTCATCATAGACTGTGTTGGTCCTTTACCCCGGACCAGTTCTGGCAACGCTTATATAATAACCATCCTGTGTCCAACCACCAGATTCCCCATAGCAGTTCCAGTAAGGAACATTACGGCTGCTACTGTGGTGAAACAACTTTTGCAAATCTTTACGCAATATGGATTTCCTCGGGAGATTCAAAGTGACAGTGGCACCAACTTCACCAGTGATCTCTTCAAGAAGACACTGGAAGAATTTAACATCACTCAGGTATTGTCCAGCCCCTATCATCCTGCTTCACAGGGTTCTCTTGAACGTAGTCACCAGACTATAAAATCACTCCTTAAGAAATTTTGCAAAGAAACTATGAAAGACTGGGATAAACAACTTGACATCATCATGTGCATCTTCAGAAGTCTCCAAAATCAGTCTCTAGGAGTGTCTCCTTATGAGATGCTCTACGGACGTAAGTGCTGTACTCCTCTTAAAGCTTTTAAAGACTCTCTACGTAATGCCACCTTCAGTGACCCTCTGTATGTGCCCCAGTTTCTTCAAAACTTAAAGCACGTTCTAGAGAGAGTACATAAATTTGCCAATGATAATTTATTAAAAGCTCAAGATAGGATGAAGACTCATTTTGACAAACACAGTAAAATCAGGATATTTAAAGCAGGAGACTTCGTTTTAGCATATTTTCCGATCCCTGGTTCTCCATTGCAAAATAAGTTTTCAGGATCTTACCGCATCAAGGAGTGCAGAAATAACCACAACTACGTTCTTGAGACTCCAGATAGGCGGCGGAGGACCTAGTTGTGCCACGTCAATCTTTTGAAGGAGTATAAAGGTACACCCCCCACTGTACTAGTATCTTTCTCCACTCTTCAAGATCCATAACTCCACAGTGAGACCTTCCCTTCTACTCCTCCCAAAGGCACTAACTCTAAGTCAGTGCCTTCCAACTCAGAAATTCTTACAGATCTTCCTAAATATTTTCAGGACTGTAACAGTGCTCCTCTCATCAGAATGTTCCAAGAACATCAGAAGTTGTTCAGCGATGATCCCCAGGAATGTAATGTGGTTCAGCACGACATCCAGCTACTCCCTGATAACCGGCCGATTCGCCAACCCTTCTACCGCATCAGCCCGTACAAAAAGGAAGTTAAGCGTGCAGAGGTACAGTACCTTCTGGATCATGTGCTAGCTACCCCTTGTGAGTCCCCTTGGGCCTCACCCTGCATCTTGGTGCCGAAACCTCACGGTAAAGTACGATTATGTACAGACTATAGGAAACTGAACCTCATGACCGTCAAGGATGCTTACCCTTTACCTCGTATAGATGATATCCTTGACGCCGTAGGTAATGCTACTTATCTTTCCCCAATTGACTTGTTAAAGGGCTATTATCAGATTAGTCTGACAGAGCGGGCTAAGGAAATATCTGCCTTCACCACTCCTTTTGGCCTGTACAGATATGAACGCCTTCCTTTTGGACTGTGTAATGCTCCGGCCACCTTCCAGCGAGCTGTCAACCGCGTCATCCATGGCCTAGATCACACCTACGCCTACTTGGATGACATCGTTGTGGCAACCGATACCTGGACCGAACATCTGCTCCAGCTGCAACGATTGTTCTCCAAGCTCCTGACAGCTGGCCTCACCATCAACTTGGGCAAGTCCACCTTTGCTAAAGGTAAAGTGCATTATCTTGGTCATGTAATAGGAAGTGGCGGCCTAGCTCCTTTAGCCATTCATACTCAAGCCGTTCAGCATTACCCACAACCTACAACCAGGAAGCAGCTCCTGCGCTTCCTTGGCCTTGCATCTTACTATCGTAGGTTTGTGAAAAATTTCAGGATGGTAGCGCCACCACTGATCAATCTGACCAGCCTCAAGCAACGGTATCATTGGACCAATCAACAGACCGCTGCCTTTGAACAACTAAAATCTCTGCTATGTTCTAATCCCATTTTCGCCTCTCCAGATATTAAGAAGCCCTCATCACAAAAACTATAGCACCATAGAAAAGGAACTCCTCTCCATCGTCCTGAACCTGCAACATTTCGAACCTTACCTTCAGGGTAATCGATCTATTACCATCTACTCAGACCACAATCCCCTACGATTTCTGCAACAAGCCCAATTCATCAATCAACGTCTTCTATGCTGGGCTCTGTATCTGCAGAATTTTAACCTGGAGATCTTCTTCATTAAGGGCTCGAATAGCATCATAGCTGACGCCCTCTCCAGAGTCTACGAGGTAGAGGCAGCAACTCCTACCACTCTACCGTCTAATGAAGTAACTTAACCCGTAAGAGCAGGCTTCGGGGGAGAGCTAAGACAGTAATCTCTCTCAAGAGAGATTTAACCTGCTCTTTCCTACATCTCGTTACTTCTTTACGTTTGCAACATCAAGATACCACATTCAAGAATATTATAGAAGTGGAAAAACAGACGTCTCTACAGGGAGGTACATTCACTCCACTCCCCCCTCCTCGCTGTCGCCGCACCACCCTCGTCTATCACCAAACTACCACTTCAAGCCAACGCTCTCCCAATTGGTGAATCAGCAACTTCACGCAACTCCAGCGCCATCTGCATCGCTATATATAGTCTTGCACGAGCAGTTGGCCCCAGAATATTCTTTGTGCTCTAGAGCTGACGCTTCTATCTAAGCATACGTTCTGTATACTAAATGGAGGTTTCAGCCAGCCAATATTCTCAGCACCATTTACTAATTGTTTGTCTTGCTAATTGTAGAGCAACGTAACCATTATTTTATTTTATATTGTGTTTTTGTCTTTGTTTTGAGCAGCACTGTACATAACCAAGGGATTATCTTTATTTCGTTTCTGTTTGTTTAAAGTAAATTAAAGTTTAATTATTTATAAAAACTTGTTTTGCGTGTTTTTCCCCTCTCACTTTACCACAGGATGACAACCGCCAAGCAGTCAACATTTTTTTTTCTAATGTTATTGGCATTTCCACCAGCCATAGAGAAGACTGCCTTAACACCTACATTTCTTGTCACAAATATATATATATATATATATATATATATATATATATATATATATATATATATATATATATATATATATATATATATATATATATATACATACATACAATTTCGCGGAGACCTTCTTAGGAGCACTTGACCGAGGGATGTTTGTTCCGCTTTAAGAGAATTTTCCATCATCCCCAACACGCCCGTCTGATGCTCCGTGATGCTCCCGCCGCGACCCCCATGCAACGCAGATGAAGATGCTACTGTCAAAAGTCACTGGTAACCGTAGTGAATGGGAACTCAGACCTCATGGAAGAGGGTCTAGACACCGGATGCGGACAGTTCAATAAATTACACGCAGTGTCCGGCAGAACCCTGATATATGCTGTTAGAAAGACTGAAACCAACAGGACAATGTATTTAAACACATAAATATAAAAGGATATAAACAAACAGATGCCGGATATTTATGAGGCCGGATACAATAAATAATGTATGGGAGACTAGAGAACATTCGTTATCATGAGGATATCCTTCACACTAATGTGTTAGACCCTGGTGTAGGGGGTGTCAACCTGGTGTAGGGGGGAGTCAACCATGTGTAGGAGGTGTCAACCTGGTGTAGGGGGGAGTCAACCATGTGTAGGAGGAGTCAACCATGTGTAGGGGGTGTCAACCTGGTGTAGGGGGAGTCAACCATGTGTAGGGGGTGTCAACCTGGTGTAGGGGGGAGTCAACCATGTGTAGGAGGTGTCAACCTGGTGTAGGGGGGAGTCAACCATGTGTAGGGGGAGTCAACCATGTGTAGGGGGTGTCAACCTGGTGTAGGGGGGAGTCAACCATGTGTAGGTGGAGTCAACCATGTGTAGGAGGTGTCAACCTGGTGTAGGGGGGAGTCAACCATGTGTAGGGGGAGTCAACCATGTGTAGGAGGTGTCAACCTGGTGTAGGGGGAGTCACCCATGTGTAGGAGGTGTCAACCTGGTGTAGGGGGGAGTCAACCATGTGTAGGGGGAGTCAACCATGTGTAGGAGGTGTCAACCTGGTGTAGGGGGGAGTCAACCATGTGTAGGGGGAGTCAACCATGTGTAGGGGGTGTCAACCTGGTGTAGGGGGGAGTCAACCATGTGTAGGTGGAGTCAACCATGTGTAGGGGGTGTCAACCTGGTGTAGGGGGGAGTCAACCATGTGTAGGGGGTGTCAACCTGTTGTACGGGTGGAGTCAACCATGTGTAGGGGGTGTCAACCATGTGTAGGGGGTGTCAACCTGTTGTACGGGGGGAGTCAACCACGTGTAGGGGGGAGTCAACCACGTGTAGGGGGTGTCAACCATGTGTAGGGGGAGTCAACCACGTGTAGGGGGAGTCAACCATGTGTAGGGGGTGTCAACCATGTGTAGGGGGAGTCAACCTGGTGTAGAGCGTCCTCCCACCATCGCTAGGGTGAGATTATACACCACGCCAGGGTGAGATTATACACCACGCCAGAATGTGATTATACACCACGCCAGAATGTGATTATACACCACGCCAGGATGAGATTATACACCACGCCAGGATGAGATTATACACCACGCCAGGATGAGATTATACACCACGCCAGGATGAGATTATACACCACGCCAGGATGAGATTATACACCACGCCAGGATGAGATTATACACCACGCTAGGGTGAGATTATACACCATGCCAGGGTGAGATTATACACCACGCCAGGGTGAGATTATACACCACGCCAGGATGAGATTATACACCACGCCGGAATGAGATTATACACCACGCCAGAATGAGATTATACACCACGCCGGTATGAGATTATACACCACGCCAGGGTGAGATTATACACCACGCCAGGATGAGATTATACACCACGCCGGAATGTGATTATACACCACGCCAGAATGTGATTATACACCACGCCAGAATTAGATTATACACCACGCCAGGGTGAGATTATACACCACGCCAGGGTGAGATTATACAACTCGCCAGGAAGAGAATTTACACCACGCCAGGATGAGATTATACACCACGCCAGGGTGAGATTATACACCACGCAGGGGTCAGATTATACACCACGCTAGGGTGAGATTATACACCACGCAGGGGTCAAATTATACACCACGCCAGGATGAGATTATACACCACGCTAGGGTGAGATTATACACCACGCAGGGGTCAGATTATACACCACGCTAGGGTGAGATTATACACCACGCCAGAACATACTTCCCACCATGCCCCACTCCCCTGTCCCTTTGTCCTCCCCCACCATTCCCCATTCACCCATCCCCTCGTCCCCACCATCCCAAACTTCCCTGTCCCCTCATCCTTCCCCTCCATTACCCCCTCCCTTGTCCTCGTCATCCCCACCATTGCCTCACTCCCTCGACGGATGCCTTCCCAAATGGTCTGATGTTCCCATCACTGAAATATAAGAAAAACAGTTAAAAATGAAATGAAAATATGAAAAAAATATAAAAATAAACTATACTCACGAAATGAACGGACTGGTAAACAACACAGCTCAATTTCAACGCAATTCACACAAAATAATTAAATCAAAATTAAAATAAATCAGAATCTATGAATATTCAATTTATCAATGCTATCAGAAACAAAGAAATGGAATTGTAGCATATCTAGTACAGCATGTGTGTTGCTCTTACATGCAACAGATGGCGCTGTTTTTCAAGAAAAGCATAGTTTTACCTGTTACAGGTGTGGCATCTATACTTATACTTACGAAATGAACGGTATGGTAAACAACACAGCTCAATTCCAACACAATGTCACACAAAATAATTCAATAAAAAAATCGAAATCTATGAAAATAAAATTTATCAATGCAGTAACCTATCCACCGCTGCCCACTGGATGGGGGGCGGTGTGCAGGACAAACATATCAATTGTGACACTAGTTCTCCACATATGTCAGATGCTTAATTTAGACACTGTACTTGTGGTCGATCTCGTACCCATTGTTGATGACTTATACTTAATTTTGTAACTAGCTCATCAAAATTGTAACTTGCTTAGCTAAATGAATTGTGGGGTTCAGTCCCTGAGCCCATTATGTGCCTCTGTAACCCTTTCCACTACTGCCCACAAGATGGGTATGGGGTGGATAATCAATGAACTAAACTAAATACTAACTCAATGCAGTCGGAAACATTGAAATGGAAGTCGTGACATATTTAGTATATTGTGCATGTTGCCATTATGTGCAACAGATGGCGCTGTTTTTCAAAGACGCATGTTTTTACCTGTCACAGGGGTGGCATCTATATATAGTAGGTATATAAAAAGACGCGCCTATTCGAATGCAACGTTGTGTAAAAATTTCAAAGCAATTAGTGAAGAACTTTCGGAGATTACAGCGTGTTGCTCGTACGTCCAACAGATGGCGCTGTTAAAAAAAAAAACATTATTTTCCTGTCACAGGTGAGGCATGTATATAGTAGATATATAAAAAGACGCGCCTATTCGAATACAACGTTGTGTCAAAATTTCAAATCAATCGGTAAAGAGGTTTCGAAGATTTCCCTCACATGAAAACAGATGAAAAACACAGTTTTTTCAGAAAAAACTTGAATTTTTACTATCACAGACGTGACTTCTTTATAGTATGTATATATTAACTAGCTCGGATGCGAATGGAACGTTGTGTGAAAATTTCAAACCAATCGGTGAATAACTTTCGGACATTAGCAATTTTGAACAAACGAACATTTCCACTTGTATATATATAGATTTGATGACATATGATCGCATGTAATGCCAAGGGCACGTTCAGTCTTATGAAGGTCATCCCTATCCTTTGTTCAAAAGTTACGCCAAGAACAATAATCCCCACGAAACAAGTTTTCAGTACATATTGTTGTTCACTTACGTCTAATATATACGTGTATGGATCAATACGAGCTGGCTCGTATTGGTCAATAGGAGCTGCCTCGTATGGATCAATACGAGCTGGCTCGTATTGGTCAATAGGAGCTGCCTCGTATGGATCAATACGAGCTGGCTCGTATTGGTCAATAGGAGCTGCCTCGTATGGATCAATACGAGCTGGCTCGTATTGGTCAATAGGAGCTGCCTCGTATGGATCAATACGAGCTGGCTCGTATTGGTCAATAGGAGCTGCCTCGTATGGATCAATACGAGCTGGCTCGTATTGGTCAATACGAGCTGCCTCGTATGGATCAATACGAGCTGCCTCGTATGGATCAATACGAGCTGCCTCAATAGGAGTTGCCATATCAGTAAGATTATGATAAATATAGAATCTTGTTCTCTCTCTTTATAAAGTTAAAATCATTATTACTAATATCTAAAATCATATATAATTTAGCCTGATCTTCCTACTTTTGCATATTATTATTACAGGAAAGTATGCCATTGAGGCAGTGTGTGTTAAGGTCTCTACCATAACCCTACACCCGATCTCTTCAACACAGCTGAACATCAGTTTTGTGGGCCAGACAGCTGAGTGGACAGCGCTCGGGATTCGTAGTCCTGAAGTTTCGTGTTCGATGCCTGGTTGAGGCAGAAACAAATGGGCAGTTTGTTTCACCCTGATGCACTTGTTCACCTACCAGTAAATAGGTACCTGGGAGTTAGACAGCTGCTACGGGCTGCTTCCTGGGTGTGTGTGTAACAAAAAGGAAGTCTGGTCGAGGACTGGGCTGCGGGGACGCTAAGTCCCGAAATCATCTCCAGATAACCTCAAGATAAGATCAACCAACAGAGAGTACTATTGTCTGATGCACAAAGGGTGACAGGATCACAAACAAGAGCAATGAGCTGAGAGAGAGAACGAAACTTGACAGGTAAGAAATTACACCTGTCACACACACCTAAACTTTGTTCATGTTGTAACGTCGGGAGAGTGCACCCATGACTCACCATGGGAACATCCTGGTAAGATCAGCCTGTACCTCAGATTCAGCTAGAGTTAACTGAAATATTAATGATACATTTTGAATGCTTTTTTGTACGTCATGGGCAGCTGACGCCCTGATGTGCTGACCAAGTTGGCTGAATCTACTGGGAACACGTCCACACCAGACGTTCCCACAACAGTGTAAAACGCCCCCTCCCCCTTCCCTTCTGATTCAGTTGTATATATACCCCTGTATGATAGTTAGAAGATAGAGAGAGAGAGAGACAGTGCTGGAGGATCGGAGGTAGTGTGAGGCTGCAGGTCAGGGAGGCTGTAGGCGAGCCTCAGGAGACAGAGTGAATCCACCCGACTGAGAGGCAGAGAGTGGTCTTAAGGTAATGTGTGTGATCTTTGATACGTTTCCATGTCTGGATCCCGTAACAATTGCCAGTATTGCCAGTGATAAAGTAGGATTTTATAGTAGTGAATAGCATAAATTGTTCTCAATAAATTCATGTTAAACTTCCCCTCTGTATCAATTGTTGAATCCCTTTAGCTTCTGGCTATAATTGGCTAACAACCGTCCCATAAATATTGACAATTACAGAAAGAGGACTTTTTAAGTCAAGCAATGTTTCTTGCCTCGTTGCTTGATATAGTCACAATGGTCAAGGCAGATGGTGGCAGCGTCTTTTAATTGATCCTGTGTAGGTGTAGCATTTCCTTGTTGGAAGGGTACCTTTTGGTTCCGGTGCTATATGGTGGTGTTACAAATGATTATTAATGTTTTATTAATTTTAGTTTATGTATATAGTGGTGTTATAATGTCACTGGATACAACTTACCCTGGAGCCCAGCACCTAAGGCATAGATCACAGAGAGAGACAGACAGGCGGAGTGAGAGAGGATGTGACATAGAAGTATTGTCAAGAGAAAAGAGGTTTAAAGTATTTAGATGCAAAAAATATTGATGCATTTACAATGTCGTTCCCAGGATAACAGCAAGAGCAGATAAAAGTTGGATTTGTTGGAACAAGCGGGAGATAGCTTGTTCCAACAGAAGTTGAAATTCAATACATGGCAATGCACGTTGTATTCAACTAATTAGGTCTGGTCAGTGTTGCTTCAACTCTGGCGGAGAGTAAGACACGATAACGGCCCGAACATCAGACGCTTTAGCGACATGTCTGGAAATAGAAAAAGTGACGACGTTTCGGTCCTTCCTGGATCGTGACCAAGTCATGACGACGTTTCGATCCGTCTTGGATCATTATCTACCAGTTCCAAGTCGTGTACAGAAATAGTGGGAGAGAAAGTCAATATATAATGTGAGAATTTGAGGTGGAAGTCGATGGGGTAAGAAGCATACCATAGGAGTTAACAGTAATAAAGAAAACTGTTAAGGACATTGCTGGAGCAGAGTGAAGACTGAAGCATCGTATTGGTGAATGCCACACACGCGCCATACCCCTGAACCACGACATGCTGCAAAAAGCTATTCAATCTTGAACATTACTGTGGCCTCTAAGGATTCTGTGTAAGAAAACTGTTGTTTTCTCTTTTCTCTCTTATCTTTCGACTCTGTCTCTTTGCCTTTAGGCCTTATGCAGTATTCTATATTTCTGTTACCTTGAGAGGTAGTCTTATCTACTCGACCTTTACGTGAGAATCTTTCCTTACTCGTAACTCCTTATTTACTCATAACTCCTTCTTTTATATGACTTGATAAGGGGTCCACGACGGACCGAAACCTCGTCATGACCTGATCAATGATCCAGGACGGACCGTAACGTCACTATTAAAGAATAAGGGAAGCCCCCGAGGAAACGAGTGATCACAGTGTACTGATGTTTGAGTACTTGGCTGAAGTAGGGTTAAGATATACAAGGAAGGGCCCAGAAAACAAAAGGTCTGATTTCCGGAAGGAAAACTATGAGGAGATGAGGAAACTCCTAAATGATATAGCTTGGGAAATAGAGCTCAGAGGAAAGACGGCTCAAGACATGATGAAGTACATCACGCAGACGTGCGAGGAGGCAGGACACAAGTTTGTCGCAGTCCAAAAGAAAAAAACATTAAATGCGAAGAATCCCAAGGTTTAATCAGTGATGTAAGCTATCTAAGCAACTAAGTACATGGACGTGGAGAAACTACAAAAATAACAAGATAACTGAGAGCAGAGAAAGATACCAGAGTGCCAGAAATTAATACGTCAGAGTGAGAAGAGAGGCAGAGCGACAATACGAAAGTGACATAGCGAGTAAGGAAAAGACTCAGCCTAAATTGCTGCACGGGCACATCAGAAGAAAAACAACAGTGAAGGAACAGGCAATGAAATTGAGGATAGGAGGGCAGACAAATTCGCGACAAACGACAAAGACATGTGCGAGGAACACAATAAGAAAATCCAGGAGGGCTTCCCAGTAGAGCAAGGAGAAGTCCCAGATATAAGAAAGGGAATATCTAACCAACACCACTAGAGGAGTTTGTGATTACCATTGGGGAAGTGAGGAAACATCTGCTAGAGTTGGATGTGACAAAGGCTATAAGCCCGGATAGAATCTCACCGTGGACACTAAAGGAAGGAGCAGAAGCTCTGTCTGGCACTCTCCATGGTGTACAACAAGTCACTAGTAACAGGTGAACTGCCAAATGTTTTAAAGACGGCTAATGTAGTCCCAATATACAAGATGGGAGATAAACAGGAGGCACTAAACTACAGTCCAGTGTCCCTAACTTGCACACCATGCAAGATGGTAGAGAACATGTGCGAAAAAATCAACTGGAACATCTGGAGCGAAAGAACTTTGTAACACAACATCAGCATGGGTTTAGGGATGGCAAATCAGGCCTCACAAGATTAATTAAATTCTATGACCAGGCAACACAAATCAGTCAAGATACAGAGGAGTGGGCAGACTGCATATTTTTGGATTGCCAGAAAACCTTTGACACAGTACCACATAAGAAACTAGTGCACAAGCTGGAGATGCAGGCATTAGTGAAAGGGAAGGTACTCCATTGGATAGGGGCGTACCTAAGCAAAAGAAGAGAACGAGTGAGGGGGGAGGTCTCGGAGTGGCAAGGCGTCACCATAGGAGTCCCGCAGGGATCAGTCCTTGGACCAATACTATTTCTGATATATATAAAGGATGATGCAAAACTTAGGAGGAGGATTAAGACAGAAGAAGAGAGTATAAGGCTACAAGATACCCTAGACAAACTCAAGGCTAACAAATGGCTACTAAAGTTCAACCCAAATAAATGCAAAGTAATAAAACTAGGGAGAGGGAATACGAGGCCAGACACAGGATCCCGAAGATGATGTCCTTCTCGAAACGGACAAAGAGAAAGATCTAGGAATTGATATCACACCAAACCTGTCTCCTGAAGCTCACATCAAAAGAATAACATCAGCGGCGTATACGAGGCTGACCAACATCAGAATTGTTTTCAGAGTCCTGTATAAGGAATCCATGAAAACTTTGTTACCACACATAAAAGTCCAATCCTGAAGTATGCGGCCCCAGCATGGAGCCCATACCAATCACAAGATGAAGCTGGAAAAAGTTCAGAAGTATGCCACTAGGCTAGTCCCAGAACTAAGAGGCACGAGTTATGAGGAAAGGCGGCGTGATTTGCACCTCACGTCGCTGGAAAACAGATGAACCCGGGAAAACATGAACACCACATACAAAATTCTCAAGGGAATTAACAGGGTAGACAAGGATGGATTATTCAATACGGGGAAGAGGGAGTTACGCGAACAAAGGGACTCAGGTGGAAACTGAGTGCCCAAATGAGCCACAGAGACATTAAAAAGACCTTTTTCAGTGTTACAGTAGAAAGAAAATGGAATGCACTAGCACAACCCCAGTATGCACAACTAGGTGAGTACAACTAGATAAATACACAAACCAGAAAAATTACACACGATCCAACCTTTGATCTTTCCTGGGAGCAGAGCAGCCGGTGACGCACCGGAGAGCAAATCTCCACCCGGCGCCAGATTATCCCTAAAACACAATATTTTACTAAAGTTCCCGTTTCAGCCAATATTAATTCATTCATTGGAAAATGTTCGAAGTTTAGTATTTTGACCATTGTTGCCACGGGGTGCTCCCTCCTGCTGAAGTGCCCCACCAACCTCTTGGTGTTACAATGTGTTCCTCAGTGTGGACACATTGCTCAGTGTGGACACATTGCTCAGTGTGGACACATTGCTCAGTGTGGACACATTGCTCAGTGTGGACACGTTGCTCAGTGTGGACACATTGCTCGGTGTGGACACATTGCTCGGTGTGGACACATTACCCAGTGTGGACACATTACCCAGTGTGGACACATTACTCAGTGTGGACACATTACTCAGTGTGGACACATTACTCAGTGTGGACACATTACTCAGTGTGGACTCATTACTCAGAGCGGACACATTACTCAGTGTGGACACATTACCCAGTGTGGACACATTACCCAGTGTGGACCCATTAATCAGTGTGGACACATTACTCAGTGTGGACACATTACTCAGTGTGGACTCATTACTCAGAGCGGACACATTACTCAGTGTGGACACATTACTCAGTGTGGACACATTACTCAGTGTGGACACATTAATCAGTGTGGACACATTACTCTGTGCAGACACATTACTCAGTGTGGAAACATTACTCAGTGTGGACACATTACTCAGTGTGGACACATTACTCAGTGTGAACACATTTCTCTTTGCGGACACATTACTCAGTGTGAACACATTTCTCTTTGCGGACACATTACTCAGTGTGAACACATTTCTCTTTGCGAACACATTACTCAGTGTGAACACATTTCTCTTTGCGGACACATTACTCAGTGTGAAAACATTACTCAGTGTGGACACATTATTCAATGTGGACACATTACTCAGTGTGGACACATTACTCAGTGTGGACACATTACTCAGTGTGGACACATTACTCAGTGTGGACACATTACTCATTGTGGACACATTACTCAGTGCAGACACATTACTCAGTGGAGACACATTACTCAGTGGAGACACATTCCTCAGTGCAGACACATTACTCAGTGTGTGTCGGGAATCCGACACATACACAGATAATAACATAGTCTCCCTTAGTCTTTAATCCCTTCAGGATAGAAAATGGGAGACTCCGTGACGTCATCGATGTCATCGTATATTTACATTATTAAACATTGTTAGTAGAATAGTTTTGTATCTAGATTTAAAAAAAAAGTAATCAACAAGACTGAATATAATTATTTACATCAAAATGTAGCTTGGTTCCCTTGTTAATGTAAAATTACTTTGAGAACTGAACCAGTCTCAGGGCGCTGGCCGAGTCACTGGCCGACGCTCCCACTACAGAACAATAACAAAGAAACAGCCCAACGCTGTACATGGCTCCAGAGCTGGTGAAACAACTAGACATCCCAATTACGTGTCAACAACCAGCAATACAGCCTATCAACATCACAACAACGACCGTATCCGGCTTATCAAGTATTGTATTTGAAATTATAGTGTACACATATTTTCATTTATAAATAAGTCGGTCACGATGTATGAAGAAAACAAAACACAATGTACGTGTACTCCATTTTCCAGCCCTCACACTTCATGTTATACCTGCAATTGATATGTTTAGGGAACTTTGATTAATTCCTTGCATCCCATACAGGTAAATTGTGAGAGGAGCAGCAAGAATCTGTGCAGACAGTTGGTTCATACACATTATTAACTACTTGTTTGCCAAGTCTTGTCCTTCCCACCAGCCGCCATTACGTGGCACAAGGAGGCACAGAGCCACACTGATCTTGATGCTACACCTACATGCCTTAGCAGGCCCCCACTACAGGCTATCTTCTTGAGGTTATCTTGAGATGATTTCGGGGCTTTAGTGTCCCCGCGGCCCGGTTTTCGACCAGGCCTCCACCCCCAGGAAGCAGCCCGTGACAGCTGACTAACACCCAGGTACCTATTTACTGCTAGGTAACAGGGGCATTCAGGGTGAAAGAAACTTTGCCCATTTGTTTCTGCCTCGTGCGGGAATCGAACCCGCGCCACAGAATTACGAGTCCTGCGCGCTATCCACCAGGCTACGAGGCTCAGCTAAGCCATTTGTTATATCAGTATTAGTAGTCATAATTAGTAATTATTACTAGTAGATTAGACCACCATATGTGGTATGATAATAATAAGTGAACCACCACATGTGGTATATTATAATATAATAAAAGGTAAACAATTGGTAGTTTAAGAAGGAGCCATCTTAAAGTGGTTTAGGCTACCAATTGTCCCCCCCCCCCATAGTGTGTGAGATAATTTCAGGCAATTTAGAAGTACATACAGTTCGCTCAATTAATTGTTACTTACTAAGAAAAATAAATAAAACATAACTTTATCTTATTAAAGTCAATTTAAAAAAGGAGAATAGCTGCCTGAAGTTTCCCCACATTATTTGGTCCTTCGAACCTAGATATAATATACATAACATTAGTGCAATATTACCTACACAAATTATAGCAGGAAGACACTGCTATATTTTTGCATTTTTTCTAGCCTAACTTTTCAATCTCATAGCAAACAGAACTTACAACAAGCACTATTATTGTTCTGGCAGTACCAAAGGAACAATTGTGCTTTTTTCATTTCATTACAAGAGGTTGATAAGAGGCTACTTTACTTATAAGTTACTTATAAATGTTTTTGTATTTTTAAGTATAAAACATTACTTTATTACTTTAATATTGCATTATCACTGCCATTATTGTAACAATTACTGCATGACACATTATTTACAACTAATTCTTGCACAAGGGTAGGACATTTTAGGCTGGTGTTGTACAGCAACCTAGTCTAATTTATTGTGCTAACCTGGTGTAAGGGTAAGAATTTTACACTAATATGTACTTGCTAGGTTGAACACATATTACAACCTAGCAAGTACATATTTTTATGCAGTATTTAAGACAACCCGAATTGTGTTGTCAACATGATATCAATATAACTATAGGCATAATTTAACTATAATCATTTCACCTATGAGTGTTAACCTGTGTCTCTGTACCAACCAAAAGTGATAAAGTTGGGCTAACTTGCGGATACCAGCATTGATTCAGGTCTACCACTCAAATTATAGTGTGCATGATTATACAGTGAATATTTAAATAAATGATTAGTAGCTCTAGTTCGGAAACTAGTGGCTCTACTAGTATAAGTGCCAGAAATAGTCCTGGCACTAGTCCTACATGACTAACAAGTACTTCCAAGATGTCTACTGTCACAAATTTAAAAATAACCCTAACCAGTATGAAGGAACATTTGTTACGACAGATTAGCAAATGTGAAGACTTGAGTCAACAAACTCCAGTTAATTATGCAGCACTGGAAAACTATCTTAATCTTGCACAGAACAAATATCACCATATGTTGCAACAAATGATGAAATATCAAGAATTACTTAACGTTACCAATATTGATGAAGATACAATGAACAACATTCTACAAGAAAACTCTGATTATGAGGATGCAATGTTTGCAAAGTTGCAACACTTTGATGATATCATAAATGCCCATAAAGCCAATATAAATATTGCAACCACAACTTCCCAGAACCAGACAGCACCAGAAGTCAAATTGCCATCACTCAGTCTCCCAACTTTTTCTGGAACAGAAAACGAGAGTTGGGACGGTTTCTGGAGCAAATTTGTCGATTCTGTGGATTCTAATGCCAATGTGCCAAAAACGACAAAGTTTACATACTTACAGAGTGTCTTAAAGGTTGAAGCGTATCAGGTGGTCTGTAATCTGAATCACACAGATGACGATTATGACAATGCAGTACAACTCCTGAAAGATAATTACGCTAAACCAGAAAGGACCATCAGAATTCTAACACAGAAACTGTTAGACATTAAACCTCCAAATAATACAGCAGTCTCACTCCAAGCCTTCAGACTGGAGCTTGAGTCCATGCTCAAGGCACTTAAAAATAAAGTGAACTTGGATGAATCAGATTGGATAATCCAAGTCCATATGACACGAAAATTACCCAGGGACATACTGGATAAGTTGTTTGTGTTATTTGGTAAGTCCTCCCTAACAGTAACGGAGATTACCGAAAGTTTACAAACTATCATAGAACGAGAAAGAGTTAATCTAGAAGGAAAAGCGACATCTAAACCTTCGTCTATTACTAATAGTAAACAGAGTACAAACAGTACTCCAAACAAAGCTAAAACAACTTCCCCCTCCACAAAGTGGAATCAGGGCAGTGTGGGCACATATGCAGTTGGTCCCTCCAAACCTACAGTTAACGTGTCACCCAAAACGGTGACTCCTCAAGATACTGTTAACGTCTGGAGACCATGTGTGTTTTGTGAGCAATCATATTCCATGTACAATTGCAGACGTTACCCCGATCATGCAACATGCATAAAACGACTCAAGGAGTTACATAGTTGTACCAAGTGTATAAGGGAACATAATACCGACACTTGCACAACTACAATACGCACCTGCAATAGGTGCCATAAGGGTCAACACCATACAGCACTTTGTGGGGACACAAGTACAAAGTCTGCCAAACCACAGGAGGAGGAAGGAGCTACCACTTCAGTACAGCTTTGTACTGTGTTACCTGACATAAGTGTCTTCTCAACAAGGTCTAACCATAAATCGGCTCTACCTACTGCACGTTTGATCATTAGAAATGGAAAGAACAAGGCCACCGTACGTGGATTATTTGATCAAGGGTCCCAACTGACCTTTATATCAAAGGAGTTGGTAGATAAACTGAAACTTACACCTATAGAGGAGACACGAATAAACTTAGCAGGATTCATGACTGACTCAGGAGCCCGAGCTTACAGGGTAGTACGACCTAAAGTACAATTAGGAGGTTATGTACACAAAGTACCAGCACTGGTAGTAGATAGATTCCCAACAGACCTGTATATAGAAGGTCTAGGAACAACAGCCAAATTCCTGGAAGAAAGGGGAATTCCTTTGGCTGATAAAATTACATCGGACAACCTTTCCAATATTGGAATCCTTATGGGATCAGATGTCTACCATAAGTTTATCATAGGAAAGGAAGATTACCACGGTATGAACGTGTTACCATCTGCAGGTGGCTATTTACTAACAGGCCCAGTATTACGGCTGAAACAACCCGCACCTGTAGACCACCAACATGCCAACACAGTAATGGTTGCATGACTAGGAGACCAGTCTCCACTGCAACTCAGAGACATGTCCGAGGATGAGCTTGATCCCCCAGTACATAAATTATGGGACCTGGTAACTCTCGGCATTGTCCCTGAACAACCTAGCCCAGATGATGACTGGACTTACAAACAATACCTAGACTCAGTTATCTACAGAGATAATCAGTACTGGGTCAGGTTACCATGGAAGCTGAATCACCCTCAGCTACCCGTCAACCACTTTATGGCACAAAATCAATTAAGATCACAGGTGTTACGCTTACAAAGACAACCTGAGAATTTGAAGTTGTACCATGAAATAATACAGAAGCAGCTCGATGACAAATTTATCGAAGTTGTAACAAATGATAACCCAAAGGAAGGACACTACCTGCCACACCATCCTGTACAGAAGAATTCTGCTACTACCCCACTACGGATAGTATTTAATTGCAGTGCTAAGATGGGGAAGAATAGTGTTTCGTTAAATGACTGCCTTCAAACTGGCCCTAGCCTAACACAAAGGCTTTATGACGTGCTGTTAAAGTTTCGTATAGGGACTTATGCATATACGGCCGACATTAGCAAGGCATTCCTTAGGGTAGGTCTTCAAGAAGAAGACCGGAACTACACAGAGTTCCTATGGATTAAGGATCCTAACGATCCGAACAGTGAATTAATCACTTACTGGTTTGCGTCAGTTTTGTTTGGGGCCACGTCCTCTCCATTTTTGCTTCAAGCTACCTTGGATACACACTTGAAAAAGTCCAATAGCCCGAACAAGACGGAAATTAGCGAAAACCTGTATGGGGATAATTTTCAAGGAACAACCAACAGTGAGAGTAAACTGTTGGACATATACCATGAGGCCAATCGAGAATTAATGGGAGCCAATATGCCTCTCCAGTCTTGGGTCTCTAACAATGACAAATTAAAACAACTGATCGCAACTAAATTTCCCGACTACCAAGTACCCGAGATGACAAAGGTACTAGGTGTCCAATGGAACACGACAAACGATCAGCTGACAATCAAGTCAGTGGAGACAGATACCACTAACTTAACAATGAGAAAATTGCTATCACAAGTCAGCAAACCCTTTGACCCATTAGGATTATTAAGTCCAATACTAATTAACGGGAAGAAGATAATACAGGAATGTTGGCAACAAAAGATAGGCTGGGATGATCTTCTAACACCTGCCCTACAAGAAAAATGGCAAGGGTTAGTGAAAGATTTAAGTATCCTAGAGTCTGTCAAGTTCCCTAAGAACACAGTAGTAAATGAAAAAGGACCAATTAAGCTACATGTATTTTGTGATGCCTCAGGAAAGGCTTATGGTACAGTAGCTTACCTGGTCTCAAATGGGTAAGCCAATTTGCTCATATCAAAGGCCAGAGTGGCACCTTTAAGGAAAATATCACTGCCACAACTGGAATTAACAGCCTTACTGCTAGGTGTAAGATTGGCTCATTATCTGATCAAGGCCTTAAGCCACATCCACTTTAAAGAAACAGTAGTATGGTCAGATAATGAGGCAGTGCTACAGTGGGTTAAAAACAATAACAGTAAGAATCCTTATGTGAGTAACCTCGTTAAGGAAATACGAGAGTTGTCAGCAGGGTACAAACTAAGTTATGTACCCACTAAAGAGAATCCAGCTGACTATCTCTCCCGAGGCCTGACTTTACGGCAATTAACAAAGGCAGAGATGTAGTTCAATGGACCTCAGTGGCTAATCAGCGACCAGTGGCCTGAAGAAAAGCCACAAGTCATTGTGACCAATGTCACTGTTCCCACTGAGAACCCGGAACTACCTCGGACTTTGGTAATTGATCCTGCTCGGTACTCTGAATTGAACAAACTTATAGGTGTCACCCAAGTAGTGTTTGATTTTCTAAAGAAAATAGGAATCAAGCATAAATTCCCTAGTGTCCTAATGTACTGGGTCAAAAGAGCTCAGACCGACACATTCGGGACAGAAATTGACAATGTTCCAAAGAAGCTACAACATGATTTGGGTCTCTGGTTAGACACTGACAATTATAACTTGATAAGATGCGGAGGACGCTTACAGCATGCTGACATAGATCTGGAAGCAAAGAATCCCTCGTCACCACATAGTAAGCAAACTAATTGTGTTACATATACACAAATACTGCACTCTGCATGGTGGGGTATTAGATACTCTCACGGACTTAAGACAACAGTACTGGCTACCCCAAGGTAGACAGACAGTAAAATCCATAAACAAATCCTGTGTTGTATGCCGGAGATACGATGCCAGAGTGTGTCCATATCCTGGCCCTCCTCCACTTCCGAAGGAACGTGTCATACATATTCGTCCCTTTGAGACAACAGGAGTAGATTTCACAGGAGCACTAACACTGACAGGCACTAAAGACAAGAAACCATTAAAGGCATATATCTGTCTTTTTACTTGTGCCACAACAAGGGCAGTCCATCTTGAAGTGACTCCCGATATGAGTGCCGAAGCATTCTTACAGGCTTTCCGCAGGTTTGCTTCACGTAGATCTTGTCCTAAGTTAATGATCTCAGACAATGGGTCCAACTTGGTGGCAGGAGAAGCATGTCTGAGGAAAATCTGGACACACCCAAAGGTACGCACGGCCCTAACACAACGGCAGTGCCATTGGAAATTCATACCTCCCAGAGCACCATGGCACGGAGGCTTCTATGAACGCATGGTTGGTACGGTGAAACGTTCCCTACGGAAAACCCTACACCACCAAAAGATTGACCTACAGGAGCTTCAAACAGTAATCATAGAGATAGAAGCACGAATTAATAACCGACCACTTACCTACCTCTCTGATGATGTTTTGCAGTGTGAACCATTAAGTCCAGCTCATCTGATGTATGGGAGACCTCTCAAAACACTTGTGTCCCTTATGGACGAGGAACCAGAGGATCCTTCATATGTCAAAGAGAGTGATTTGGTTCAACGTTTCAAACATCTTTCAAGGGTGATAAGTCGGTGGAATGACGTATGGACTCGTGAATACCTTACAGCTCTGAGGGAGTATCATTACGGGGCAAACAATCCCTATAACAGAATTAACTTGAACCCTGGTGACATAGTTCTGGTGGATAGTGATGGACCACGCTCAGAGTGGCCTATAGGTCAAATAGTCTCTGTTCATCCAGACAGCCAGGGCATCTTGAGAATAGTGGAAGTAAAATGCCGAGGCAACAATACTCTCAAAACTTTAGAGAAATTAGTACCTTTAGAACTGGCCAGGAAAGAAGACGTGCAATGACTTCCAGCACCCGATACACCAGTATGGGACATACGTCCCCAACGGACTGCTGCACAACAGTGTAAACTCAAATTACAGCAGCACTATAATTCTGAAGGAGAACAATAAAGTGATCCCAGTCCTTACCGGGACTTCGACCCGTGTTCTTCCCCCCCGGAATTATGTCGGGAATCCGACACTTACACAGATAATAACATAGTCTCTCTTGGTCTGTAATCCCTTCAGGATAGAAAATGGGAGACTCTGTGACATCGATGTCATCGTATATTTACATTATTAAACATTGTTAATAGAATAGTTTTGTATCTAGATTTAAAAAAAAGTAATCAACACGACTAAATATAACTATTAACATTAAAATGTAGCTTGGTTCCCTTGTTAATGTAAAATTACTTTGAGAACTGAACCAGTCTCAGGGCGCTGGCCGAGTCACTGGCCGACGCTCCCACTACAGAACAATAACAAAGAAACAGCCCAACGCTGTACATGGCTCCAGAGCTGGTGAAACAACTAGACACCCAAATTACGTGTCAACAACCAGCAACACAGCCTATCAACATCACAACAACGACTGTATCCGGCTTATCAAGTATTGTATTTGAAATTATAGTGTACACATATTTTCATTTATAAATAAGT
This sequence comes from Procambarus clarkii, assembly GCF_040958095.1. Taxonomy (NCBI): domain Eukaryota; kingdom Metazoa; phylum Arthropoda; class Malacostraca; order Decapoda; family Cambaridae; genus Procambarus; species Procambarus clarkii. The sequence continues at coordinate 4,818,711 of NC_091205.1, read as the reverse complement.
CGGTCACGATGTATGAAGAAAACAAAACACAATGTACGTGTACTCCATTTTCCAGCCCTCACACTTCATGTCATACCTGTAATTGATATGTTTAGGGAACTTTGATAAATTCCTTGCATCCCATACAGGTAAATTGTGAGAGGAGCAGCAAGAATCTGTGCAGACAGTTGGTTCATACACATTATTAACTACTTGTTTGCCAAGCCTTGTCCTTCCCACCAGCCGCCATTACGTGGCACAAGGAGGCACAGAGCCACACTGATCTTGATGCTACACCTACATGCCTTAGCAGGCCCCCACTACAGGCTTATCTTCTTGAGGTTATCTTGAGATGATTTCGGGGCTTTAGTGTCCCCGCGGCCCGGTCCTCGACCAGGCCTCCACCCCCAGGAAGCAGCCCGTGACAGCTGACTAACACCCAGGTACCTATTTACTGCTAGGTAACTGGGGCATTCAGGGTGAAAGAAACTTTGCCCATTTGTTTCTGCCTCGTGCGGGAATCGAACCCGCGCCACAGAATTACGAGTCCTACGCGCTATCCACCATGCTACGAGGCCCCTACGAGGCTCAGCTAAGCCATTTGTTATATCAGTATTAGTAGTCATAATTAGTAATTATTACTAGTAGATTAGACCACCATATGTGGGATGATAATAATAAGTGAACCACCACATGTGGTATATTATAATATAATAAAAGGTAAAAAATTTGTAGTTTAAGAAGGAGCCATTTTAAAGTGGTTTAGGCTACCAATTGTCCCCCCCCCCATAGTGTGTGAGATAATTTCAGGCAGTTTACAAGTACATACAGTTCACTCAATTAATTCTTGCTTACTAAGAAAAATAAATAAGACATAACTTTATCTTATTAAAGTCAATTTAAAAAAGGAGAATAGCTGCCTGAAGTTTCCCCACAATGTGGACACATTACTCAGCGCAGACACATTACTCAGTGCAGACACATTACTCAGTGCAGACACATTACACAGTGTGGACACATTACTCAGTGCAGACACATTACTCAGTGCAGACACATTACTCAGTGCAGACACATTACACAGTGTAGACACATTACTCAGTGCAGACACATTACACAGTGTGGACACATTACTCAGTGCAGACAAATTACTCAGTGCGGACACACTACTTATTGTGAACACATTACTCAGTGTGGACACATTACTCAGTGTGGACACATTACTCAGTGCAGACACATTACTCAGTGCAGACACATTACTCAGTGTGGAACCATTACTCAGTGTGGACACACTACTCATTGTGAACACATTACTCAGTGTAGACACATCACTGGGTGTGGTCACATTACTCAGCGCGGACACATTACTCAGTGTGTGTGGGGACTGACCAGTGAGATTTATATTTATTTAATTTTTATGAATTTATAGAGTTTATATTTATGTTAATTTATATATTTCGAGAGCAGTTTGCATGCTGTTTAGTGGACTGTATTTCTGCAATATTCTCAGAAGTCGACTCCTGGCACATTAAGAGGGAAAGGGTATATTAAATTTATATATATGCAGCTAACCAATCAATAGTATTAAACAACATATTCGTGATGAAAATTTAGAGGTCTTATCTTACTGTATGGTAAGCTCAGCCCACCAGGTATTAACAAGGATAATGACACCAAATAATCCTCTTGGTTGAGGCTAACATCCACCATGTACTGGTGTACCAAGCAACTGTTCTGCTTCCTCTTCTACACCTGTCCCCCCTCCCCGCTCAGCTCGTTGTCGCCGTGTGGGGGCTTCGTGGGCGGCTGCCGGAGTGTGATGCTCCTTCGGACAGTCCTCTGTCCTTTTCTAGCCTTGTGCTCCTGCTGCCGTCCTCTCCAATTCTGCTGGGCACCTTTTCCTTTTCCTTCTGTTTCGTTTTTCTCCCCCCTCTTCTCCTATCTGCTTGCCGTTTCCTGCCGACCTTTTGCTCGTTCTGGTTCTTCCATGGACTTCTTCTATTTTGACGCCCGGGTGCTTGAGGAGGCATACTCATGCACCCGTAGAACTGCAGTACCCGACGTCGAGAGCGAGGGGAACCTTTTATTGTCAATCCCCACTTCGTCACTGAACCCGATCTCGACGGACTGTCGGTTTCTTAAGGTGGCGTTTGTGGGGCGTATACTCACGACGCACCCCTAGGAGGCCCCGACAAGATCGGCGATAGCTTCTTGTTGGGTGTCCTGCCTCTAATTGTGGCTCCATGGTGGGTGTGGGGGCACATTCGTGAGTGAATTTTTCTTTTCGTCACGATGAAAACCCCTGTTTCGGCTGCTTCTAGCTTCCCTTCTCAGGCTCGTGGGGTGGGCGACCAAGCCCCCGAGTCGGTCCGTATTGGAAGACCGGGCTCTGTAGCCTCCGCTGCATTGGGCCCCGACCTTGCTCCTCCTTTGGCCTCTCTGACTCCTTCCCCTGGCTCCCTTCCCTCCTCTGTGGTTGGGTCGAGCCCCAAGCCCCCAGTGGTGACTACCTCGTCCCCTGGCGCGGCTCCTTCTCTAGTTGTAACTACTGCGCCTTTTAACCCCTCTCTCTCTGGGGGTTCTCACCGCCGTCCTCGTCACGGCCGCCCTCGCTCGATTCCTTCCAGTTCTGCTACCTATCAAGCCTTGTTTGGTCCTGCTTCGTGGGCCAAATATTTTGATCTCCTCCCTCTTGATTCTGCGCCTCCTGACGATTTCTCCCTTCATCGACATCTCATTGATTCCGTGGATGCCTCCATTACTTTCAACCCCACTCGTCTCGGTACACGTGTCGTTGCTGCTCCTTCTCAGGATGCTGCTTCCCGCTTGGCTGCCTTGTCCTGCCTTGGCGAGACCCCCGTTCGGGTCTCGAAAAACGCTCAGTTGAATGCCAGTGTTGGCACTATTTTGCTCCCGCCCCATGTTGCAACCGGTGTTCGGGACCTGCGCGACTGCCACGACGATATTCGACATATCCTCGCTGCCCAGGGCCATTCTGTTCTCCAGGTGGACACGTTTACTCGTCCCCCTCGTGGTAGTCGCCGTCAACCCCTCCGGGTTGTGAAGATTACCTTTGATGGTAGGACCGTTCCACCCTCTGTCATTCTTGCTGGTGCCAGGTGCTCTGTCCAGGAGTACATTCCTTCTCCTCGGCTCTGCAACAAGTGCTGGAGGTTTGGGCATGGTGCCCTCCGCTGCTCCGGGACTGTCTCTCTCTGTCCTTTGTGTGGTGGCGAAGGTCACTCTAAGTCGGAGTGCACTTCTCCCCAGGCTCGTTGCCTCAACTGCGGTGAGGCCCATCCTACCTTCTCCCGTGCGTGTGTCCATTACAAGCTTGAGGCAGCCGTCCTCAACCTGAAGCACCGGGAGCGTTTATCTTTTCCTGAGGCGAGGCGCCAGGTTCGCCGGCTCCCGCCTTATGCTAATATCTCTTATGCTCGCGTGTTGCGCTCTTCCTCTCCTCGTCCTTCCCGCCTTCCTCAGACTCACAACCGTTTCCGGGCCTTGGACCCTGATGCGCCCACTGCCCCCTCCTCTGTTCCTTCGGGTTCTCTCCCGAAGGATCCTCCTCCTGGTCCTCTGTCTGGGGTTCCCCTTCCTTCTACCCGGTCTGTCGTGTCTTCTGTGTCTTCTTCCTCGTCCCCCTCCGGTCCTCCTTCCCATCCTCTTCCTCCATCTATCAGCTCTCCCCACCGCCTGTCGGTGCGGGCAGATGTCCATCGCTCTCCTACCGGCCGTCGTGTGTGCTCTCGTTCGGCTTCTCCGGTTGAGACACTGGAATCCGTTGCCCGGTACGTAGTTGCTGGGACACCGGTCTCTTTAAGTCAGAAGCGTAAGCCTGGCTCCTCTCCTTCCTCTTCCCCGGCGGGTAAGAAGGCTTCGCTTTCTTCCTCAGCTCCTCCTCCTGGCTCTGTTGCTCCTTCCCCTCCCGTTTCAGTGCTTGCGCCCCCTGTTCCTGCTATGGAGGTTTCTTTGGACCCTGCTTCCCTTTCGGTTGCTGCTCTTGCTGGGGTGCGCTCCCCTCTTTCTACTCCCCCTCCTCTTGCTGCTGTCCTTGACGGATCCTCTCCGTTGTCTCCTCCTCTTCCTCCTCCTCCTCCTCCTCCTCCGGACCCTGCCCGCCCGCCTCTGATCTGTTCTCCCGTTTCCTTCCCTCCGTCTTTGCTCAGTTTACCCATGCCCCCTAACCCTGACTTTGCTGACCCTGATCCCGACCCTGATATTCTTTAACGTGCTCTGTTGCTCTTTCGCCTTTGTTTCTTCCTTGTTCTCTGTTTTTGTCCTTTCTCTTCTCGTCGTTGTCCATTCTTCAATGGAACATTCGAGGTTATTACGCCAATTTCCTCGAACTCCAACTTCTGGTTTCGCGGTTTTCGCCCCTTTGTGTCTGTCTCCAGGAGCCAATGCTTGGTGCTCGTCCTGGTCGTTTTCGTGGCTATTCCTTTCTCTCCCCCCCCCCAGCCATTGCTGGGGCTTCTAATTCTTCTGCTCTCTTGATTCGGGCTGATGTTCCCTTTGTTCCTTTACTTTTTCCTTCGCCTCTCCATTGTTCTGCTGCTCGTATCTTTGTGGGGAAATGGTACACAGTTTGTTCCATTTATCTCCCCCCGAGTGTCCCGCTCTCTCTTCCTGATTTGAAACACCTCCTAGACTCCTTGCCGGAGCCTGTGCTCCTGCTGGGTGACTTCAATTGTCGTCATTCTCTTTGGGGTGACGTTCTGACGAATACCCGGGGTCGCCTCCTTGAGCCGTTTCTCCTCTCTTCTTCCCTGTCTCTTCTGAATTCTGGTGAGCCCACTCATTTGGACTCTCGAACTCGCACCCTTTCTTGTCTTGATCTTTCTCTCTGCTCTTCTTCTCTTTACTTAGATTTCACGTGGCAGGTTCTTGATGACCTCCATGGAAGTGATCACTTCCCCATCCTTGTTTCCTTTTTCTCTTTTCGCCCTTCCCTCTCTTTCCCTAGGTGGCAGTTTGCTAAGGCGGACTGGACCCTATTTTCCCTCAGTGCTACTCTCTCTGACCTCTCCCTTCTGCCCCTCTCTCGCGCTCTCCTCCTTTTTCATGACACTGTCTTCGACGCTGCCCTCCGCTCTATTCCTCGCTCTTCCTCTCGGGGTCCACGGAAGTGCGTTCCCTGGTGGAATGCGGACTGTGCTCGGGCTGTCCGCTGTAAGCGTGCAGCCTGGAAGAAGCACCGCCGTAGGCAGACGACCGATTCTTTTCTTTTCTTTCGGAAAGCAAGTGCGGTGGCCCGTAGGGCCATCCGTACGGCTAAACGTGAATGTTGGGCATCTTATGTCTCGACAATTACGTCCGAAACCCCTCTGGCCCAGATCTGGAAGCGTATCTGCAAGATAGCAGGGTAAGTTCGTTCCCGATGTTTCACCGGTCCTTCACCTCCATGATACTCTTGTGGCGGACCCGTTGCAGGTCGCTTCCGAACTGGGTTCCCACTTTTCTTCTGTTAGCTCTGGTCTTCATCTTCCCCAATCTTTCCTTCTTCGTAAGCCTGTCCTTGAGTCTCGTCCTTTAGATTTCTGCACTCATCTTCAGCTTCCCTATAATGATCCCTTCTCTCTCTCTGAACTTCGTTCTGCCCTGGCCCTCTGCGGTTCTACGGCGGCGGGCTCCGATGGTATTCATTATGAGATGCTTCGCCATCTCCCTCCGAGCACGTCTCAGTATTTACTGAGTCTGTATAATCGGATCTGGGAGTCGTCGTCAGTCCCTGAGGACTGGCTCGATGCCGTTGTCCTCCCTGTTCGCAAACCGGGGTCTCTGGGTACTTCCCCTAAGGACTTTCGCCCTATTGCTCTCACAAGTTGTGTCTGCAAACTCTTTGAACGTATGGTTAACGTTCGTCTGATGTGGTTCCTGGAACACCATCACCTCCTCTCCCCTTCTCAATTTGGTTTCCGCAAGTGCCGCAGCACGACAGATGTCCTGGTGAACTTGGAGGTCTATATTCGTACTGCTTTTGCTGCGAAGACCTCCGTTGTTGCCGTCCTTTTTTACCTAGAAAAGGCTTACGACACCACTTGGCGTTATCATATCCTATCTCAACTTCATTCTTTTGGCCTTCGTGGTCATCTCCCTCTCTTTCTCCGCAGCTTCCTCTCTCGTCGTTCCTTTCGGGTGCGCCTTGGTACCGCTCTGTCTCCCTCTTTTCAGCAATACGAAGGTGTGCCCCAGGGTAGTGTTCTGAGCACTACTCTTTTTCTGGTTGCCCTCAATGGTCTTCTTTCCTCTCTTCCTTCTGGTGTCTTCTCCGCTCTCTATGTCGATGATCTTACCCTTTGTTGTCAGGGTGATGATTCGCCTCTCCTTCAACGCCGGCTTTAACTTGCAATTGATGCCGTGTCGTCTTGGGCCACAGGTCATGGCTTCAAGTTCTCTACTTCTAAGACTTGTGCCATGACTTTTACGCGGAAACGGGTTGTTCTTCGTCCCTCTTTGTCACTTTATGGTCATCCCCTTGAATACAAAGATTCCGTGAAGCTTTTGGGGTTATTCCTTGACACTCGTTTGTCTTGGTCTCCCCATATCTCTTACCTCCGTGTTGAGTGCTCTAAGGCCCTTACCCTCCTTCGGGTCTTGTCCCATACTTCTTGGGGGGCAGATAGGCGCACTCTCCTTGCTTTACATTCCTCTCTCGTCCTGTCTAAGCTCGATTATGGTTGCCCTGCTTACTCGTCTGCTTCTCCTTCTACTCTTCGCCGTCTTGATGCTTTGCACCATACTGGGTTGCGCCTCAGTTCTGGTGCCTTTCGTTCGACTCCCGTCCTTAGCTTGTATGTTGACACTGGCTTCCTGTCTCTCCAGGACCGCCGTGATCGCTACTGTCTTCGCTATCTTGCGCGGTCCTTGCAACATCCTTCCTCTCGCCTCTGCTGTGCTTTAACTTTTACCCCTCCTGCGGTTCCTGTTCCTCTTCACCACCTCCCTCTTTCTGTCCGGTTATCTCGCCTACAGGATTCTCTTTCCGTTCGTATTTCTGGTGTTTCTCCTCGTGTTGTTCCTTCTTTGCCCCCGTGGAGGGTCCCTCTTCCGCGGTTTTGTACATCCTTGACTCGTATCACTAAAGCTTTTACCCCTCCTACGGTTCTAAAACGCCTTTTCCTTGAGCACTTTTCTTCTCACTCCCGCTCCGTTTCTGTCTTCACCGATGGGTCTAAGTCAGCGGACGGTGTGGGCTACTCTGTTGTTTTTCCTGATCGCACTTATATGTGTCGCTTGCCTCCGGAGACTAGCATCTTTACAGCGGAACTTTATGCTATTCTCTATGCTCTTCGTCTCCTGCTTTCTCGTTGTCAGTCTTCCTTTGTGGTTGTTGTTGACTCTCGTAGTGCCCTCATGGCTCTCGGGTGCTTTAATCCAGTTCATCCAGTAGTTGTCGAGATCCAGCATTGGCTGTTTCTCGTTCACAGTAAATTTAAGTCGGTTGAGTTTTGTTGGGTTCCCAGCCATATTGGCGTGTCTTTAAATGAGCGTGCGGATGCTGCCGCTAAGGAAGCTGTCCGCTCTTGTCCCATCTCTCGTAAAGGCATTCCGTATTCCGACTTTTACCCGGTTATCCATTCCTCAGTCCTTACCCGTTGGCAGGCTTCTTGGTTGTCTGTTACTGGTAACAAGCTACGTACTCTTAAATGTTGTGTTTCCTCGTGGCCGTCCTCCTTCCACCGTAACCGGCGGTGGGAAACAGCTCTGGCGAGGTTGCGTATTGGCCATACTCGCTTAACCCATGGTCACTTGATGGAGCGCCGCCCTGCTCCTTATTGTCCTAGTTGCGTTGTCCCTCTTACGGTCGTGCATGTCCTTCTTGAATGTCCTGACTTCCAGGACGAGCGTGTGTCTTGCTTTCCGACCGCCCCTCGCGGTCACCTGTCCCTCGATAGAATTCTTGGTGACTCGGATACTTTTGATATCGTTCGCCTTATGCGTTTTTGTTCTCGTATTGGCATCCTCGGTGATATTTAGCGCCCTCTGATTATTTTGCGTATTTGATGGTGCTACATAGCCTTCCCGGTTTGGTGCCTTCTTTTGATAATTACTTACTTCTACACCTGTCAAAGGCCACAAGCTGTAAAGCAGGAATCCTATATATATGACAGCTGTAACTGAGGACATACTGGCATATTATATGATAAGGACCAAAGAATAATTACCTGGATTACCTCGCTTTATCGTGTCCTAACCAGAATTAATCCTATCTACTTGACTACTATCTACCAGCCGGAAATGACTAGATATGATTTTGGAGAGACACTTCACTTGTTTAGATGATGACTGAGTGTTGATGATGAATGTAGCACTAATTTAATCTCCATAACACTTCGTCCAAGGGATAATTCTAGGAGCTGAACTCGCTCCAGGGACCACTTGTCTAGCAACAATGGCTGACTCCTTCCCACTGCTACTGACGCCTGGCTCTCTTTGTCCAGATGTCAGTAAGTTGTAGAAAGATCACATTTACTCTATTTTGGTACTGATAATTAAGGTAATTAAAATGAGATGTTTTTATGATGTTAAAAGTCTAAATACTGCTGTATTAGGAAAAATTCCGAGCAGAATAGCTGATGAATTTAATAGCCACGTGGCAATGATATCCCATTTTCTATTGACGGAAATTTCCACTGTGCTACATTTTCTATGGGTTAACTTGTGTATACAACCCAACAGCAATATTTATCTGCTTATGGTATTTAATATTAGTAAATGGTGTTGGATTTTCCGACAGTGTGGACACATTACTCACTGTGGACACATTCCTCAGTGTGGACACATTCCTCAGTGTGGACATATTACTCAGTGTGGACACATTACTCTGTGCGGACACATTACTCAATGCGGACACAATACTCAGTGTGGATACATTACTCAGTGTGGACACATTAGTCAGTGTGGACACATGACTCAGTGTGGACACATTACTCAGTGCTGACACATTACTCAGTGTAGACACATTATTCAGAGTGGACACATTACTCAGTGCAGACACATTACTCAGTGTGAACATATTACTCAGTGTGGACACATTACTCAGTGTGAACACATTACTCAGTGCGGACACATTCCTCAGTGCGGACACATTACTCAGTGCAGACACATTCCTCAGTGCGGACACATTACTCAGTGCAGACACATTACTCAGTGCAGACACATTCCTCAGTGTGGACACATTACTCAGTGCGGACACATTACTCAGTGCAGACACATTACTCAGTGCGGACACATTCCTCAGTGCGGACACATTCCTCAGTGTGAACACATTACTCAGTGTGGACACATTACTCAGTGCGGACACATTACTCAGTGCAGACACATTACTCAGTGCGGACACATTACTCAGTGTGGACACATTACTCAGTGCAGACACATTACTAAGTGCGGACACATGACTCAGTGTGGACACATTACTCGGTGCTGACACATTACTCAGTGTAGACACATTATTCAGAGTGGACACATTACTCAGTGCAGACACATTACTCAGTGTGAACACATTACTCAGTGTGGACACATTACTCAGTGCAGACACATTACTCAGTGCGGACACATTACTCAGTGTGGACACATTACTCAGTGCAGACACATTACTAAGTGCGGACACATTCCTCAGTGTGGACACATTACTCAGTGCGGACATATTCTTCATTGCGGACACATTTCTCTGTGCAGACACATTCCACAGTACAGGCACATTACTCAGTGCGGACACATTCCTCAGTACGGACACATTAGGACCCTGTGTGGCAGTAATGTAGTGAGATGAACGCCAGGATCCTAACGAGGAATCTTTCCTTGTCATTCTAACATATTTCGGATGAACTAATTCATTCTGATGAACAATGCTATCATGTATATTATATTTATGAATTCTGAGAAATTTTATTGCAGCAAGCCAGGAGAAAGAAAATATTGTTTCATAATTTTTATTTCATGTTATCTAATACAATATATATTTTTTTCTCGGGATTAGCTTCACGTGGTGGAATAAATTGTATTTTTTTAAACAAATTGAGCAGAACTTAATTCATTTTAGCCAATATTTTTTATATCCTGTTATTTGGTGTTGTATTTATAATAGATTAGTGGAATTAAAATAATATAATAAATTCAAAATGTAATTTAAGCTAGTAGATGCAAAATTGAATCTAATTGATATAACCATAACTTAATGCAATATATTAAATTACGCTGACAACTTTCCATGTACGAAATCTGACCAGGAAAATGAAAAGGCAAAGTTGTGACTTTTCTCATTCCTCTTACTCTCTCTCTCTCTCTCTCTCTCTCTCTCTCTCTCTCTCTCTCTCTCTCTCTCTCTCTCTCTCTCTCTCTCTCTCTCTCCTTTTCTCACTTCCTCTCTTCCTTTCATTCCTTTTTTGTCTCTGTCTAACGTTCTATTTCTGTGTTTCTCCTTCCTTGTTGTAATTCCTCTTTCTTCTCCTGTACACACAGACACATCAATAAAACTGTGCTGACTGGGGACTGAATCTGCATAACCAGAGCAGACAGCAGTGTTACGTGTGTCTGCCCCGCCTTGGGCCTGTCTCAGCAGCTCAACCATCAATCTGATGGGTTTCCCCATCCATCCAGTGAGCATCACAATCAATATATAGGTTTCCACTGTTCTTTACGTGATATTTCCTGCTACGAAACCTTCCTTAGGCTACCCGTCCTCAAGCAACCCGTCCTCAAGCAATCTTTTCTCAGGCAACCTGCCCTCAAGCAACCTGTCCTCAGGCATCCCGTCTTCAAGCAACCTGTCCTCAGGCAACCCGTGCTCAAGCAACCTGTCCTCAGGCAACCCGTCCTCAAGCAACCCGTCCTCAAGCAACCTGTCCTCAGGCAACCCGTCCTCAAGCAACCCGTCCTCAGGCAACCCGTCCTCAAGCCAGGCACGTTAAAGCAGCCGCTGTTCCCAAGATGGATTCATAAATATTAACGCTTTGTTTACAAAAATATAGGTTTGTTCTTATTTATTTATGTTACTACATGTTAAATAATATTAAGAGTTAGGTATTAATAAGGTTAGGTTAGGTTAGGATAAGCATAAGTATGATTAGATTAGGTTAGGATACGTCTAAGTAAGGTTAGGTTAGGTTAAGTATAAGTAAGGCTAAGTTAGGTGATTAGGTTCTGCTGGTGATTATTTGTATTTGAAGAACGTGGGTGAAGCCTTTACAAAGTTCAGATTCTAACAGAGGTCGTCAGAGAAGCATTGTTCAAGAAATGTTCAAACGCCATCAGATGAGAATCGTGCAGAATTATGTGTCAGCCCGTCCTCATCCACAAAGACCAAATATTCATTAACCTATCCCAAGCAGCACCACTATGGCTGGGCGGTAGAGCGACGGTCTTGCTTCCTGCAGGTCGGCGTTCAATCCACGACCATCCAAGTAGTTGGGCCCTATTCCTTCTTCTCCGTCCCATCCCAAATACTTATCCTGACCCCTTCCAAGGGCTTGTTGTTTTAGATTCAGTTACTCGGAGCAAAATGTTCCAAAAAGCGCGGGTTATGGTGAGCCTGTAGTTCCACACTATACATGACGTACTACGACGCCAAATGTGATTCGTTCAGTGGATGTCTAGTTAACTTAAATTATGCCAGACGCCAAATATATTATTACATTCACTGCTTGTAATATATGTAATTGTATCAAACTTTAAATAGACAGCTAGTCATATTTCAAAGAGAATGAATTGGGAAGCTATTGAGAACATATGCGATTCGACATATATTGCAAATGTGTTGATCCAGCCATAATTTAAATAGCATCACAGCAGTATACCAATAGTACCCCAGCAGTATACCAATAGTACCCCAGCAGTATACCAATAGTACCCCAGCAGTATACCAATAGTACCCCAGCAGTATACCAATAGTACCCAAGCAGTATACCAATTGTACCCCAGCAGTATACCAATAGTCCCCCAGCAGTATACCAATAGTACCCCAGCAGTATACCAATAGTACCCCAGCAGTATACCAATAGTACCCAAGCAGTATACCAATTGTACCCAAGCAGTATACCAATAGTACCCCAGCAGTATACCAATAGTACCCCAGCAGTATACGAATAGTACCCCAGCAGTATACCAATAGTACCCCAGCAGTATACCAATAGTACCCCAGCAGTATACCAATAGTACAACAACAGTATACCAATAATACCCCAGCAGTATACCAATAGTACCCCAGCAGTATACCAATAGTACAACAACAGTATACCAATAATACCCCAGCAGTATACCAATAGTACCCCAGCAGTATACCAATAGTACCCCAGCAGTATACCAATCGTACCCTAGCAGTATACCAATAGTACCCCAGCATGGAGGGGAGGGATGGGGACATGGGGAAGGGACGGGGATCTTGGGGTCTGTGATAAACTACCATCCCTTCCCACTACATGGGTGATATTTTAGAGAGCATGTATAAACCACAATAAATTTCTCTCTCCCATTCTTCAGCTTGAGTGTGCTGAATTTTCTCTTTGCATCAGCTTATAAAAATCCCAGTAAAATATTTCAACAGTCTCTTATTTGTTCCCGCAATTCGTATGCCTGCAAACTTGATCAAATAGTTTGTTTTGCAGTGTTGGTGCATGACGCAGCTCTAGGAAAGGTAGAACATAAGGATTAGGAAGACTACAGAAGGCCTATTGGGTAGCTCACTCTCGTGTAGTTGTGAGAGGGGAACACAGTCACCAGGGCTCCTGGCCACAGGTATGAGAGGGGAACACAGTCATCAGGGCTCCTGGCCACAGTTGTGAGAGGGGGACACAGTCACCAGGGCTCCTGGCCACAGTTGTGAGAGGGGAACACAGTCATCAGGGCTCCTGGCCACAGTTGTGAGAGGGGAACACAGTCATCAGGTCCCCAGGCCACACAGGTGTGAGAGGGGAACACAGTCATCAGGGTAGTAACTTACACATCCACTCTACTTGACTCAAGACATGTCCGACCGCCAGTTCCACCACCTGCCAACTGCCCTCAGCTCGTTCCGCCTCCTCACACCTGATCGAGCTTGATATAATTTATACCAATCTCCACAAACAACACATCTCAACACTTCCCTACTGAGATAATCACTCCCAAACACTTCTCATCACAAGTCTGTAATATCTTATACATTCTGGAATAACAACTCCAATAAATAGGCTTCTCACAAGGAAAAAATAGTTAATTTTTTTTTATTTTTATAAAAGAAATACACAAAGTACAGACACCAGCAGAATAAACAATATATAAACAATAAACAATACAGAAATACATACAGGACAAATAGAACAAAATAAGGAAACACGGATGCAAACTAAACATACTCAACAAAAACCAAGAAAGAAAACACATGATACAAGGCACAAAAAGAGAAAACCCTAAAACGGGCACTGGAGTTTTCACAAAAAACAGAACGTTACAAATAAATAGCACAAGATATAAATAACATAAAACATAGCTACATCCACAAAACCGTATGTACATGAATACAGAACTAGAACACACAAACAAGCCCAGCCCAACAACCCAAACACAGGTGTATAATAGTATATAACAACAACAGGACTCCAAAAAAACTGACAGAGGCAAAAATACAAAACTACAGGAAGCAATAAATAATAAATACAGAAAATACATAAACAGAGAAAAACACACAGAAATAACATAAATAACAGAAATGTACAAATAATAAAGCATTTCACGAGGACAAGAAAATAAATACACGAACACAAGCGACATACACAAACACACCGCCCGCCACCCCAACACAGGACACGGGGCGCGTGGAACGACACGAAAGAAATTACACCAAACACACCACCCGCCACCCCAAAACAGGACACGGGGCACGTGCAACGACATGAAAGAAATTACACCAAACACCCACAACCGCACACAACCACAACACAAACACTTACACCAAAGGCAAAGCACAAAACAAATTGCAAACACAACAACACAGTCCACGCATGGGCAAGAACAACACCCACACGCACAGACAAGGACACCCACCTGTGTACGCAGGCACCGGGGTAAACATAACGCACAACACAAACATAAACCAAATACACCAATCACTCATACTTCTCCGGGTACTAGTACCTGAGCTGGAAACCGTAAGCAATAAGCTTCCCAAACAAGCAGGAAAATTTCAGGAAGCGGACATCCAGGAGCAGCAATAGGCCGAGGAGTCGAATTCGCCATGTCCGAGACAAAACACCGCGCCCGTGGAACCCAGATGGTCGATGGGCACCAGGGAACAGGAAGCACCAGTTCATCACACTCAAAAGCCACAGTTGCCTCAGAGTCGACCACCTCGCCGGACGAGAGGACGAAAGGGATGGATTTCCCCCTAGGACGCTGGTCACAGGCCCACCCACTAGGGTGTGCACTCTGGTCAACGTCAGGCACCGCACTGAGTCCCGCGGAGGGTGGATCCGCATGGGCCCCAGCTCCTACACCAACCGGAACAGGAGCAGAGGCCTTCCGCCGCACATCCTTCGACAACACCACTACAAGGTCGCGATCACCAGAGGCAACCGCCCACTGAGGGGAGCCACCAGCCAGAGGCACAGCGTCTAACACAGAAGGCACCACAAGAAGCAACACAGCGTCGGCCACAGCATCATCATCCATCGCATCACGCTCCTCTGCCCACGACCGGCGAGGAGACACACCCCGAGCCGAGCGACGGCGCATAAAAAGAGGCCGCTGATCGTCGGAGCTGTCGCCCCCAGCAGGCGGTGCCCCAGAAGAACCATCGTCAGGCGGCCACAAAGCTGGGGCAGCACGATCACACAGAACAGCATCCTCAATAACGCGGGGTAAAAAGCCACCACCAGGCACGGAGACTGGAATCGGAGAAGGAAGAGACATAGAAGGCGGAAGGGTAGACTCCAGCACACATGAGGTATCCAGGGAGGGTGACGGAAACGGCAGAGGAGAAGAGGTACCTGTCAACGAGGAAACCGCCAGAGGTGACGAGGCAAAGGGCATGGGTGGACACACACAAACCACCGCCCCGCCAGCCCCAGGAAACACATGTCCTTCAGCAGGAGATTCAGGCGCCACCCCAACAGCATCCCCCAAGGCCATGGGATGCGGATTTCACCTCCACAGTTATCGAATGACGAAGGTCTGAAACAGGCGCCCCCAAGTCCCCCAAGCTCACCGGCGGGGCAGACAGATCAGGTCCAGACATAGATACATCTGGAACCGTCGCAGGAACCACACCAGGCACCTGCACAGAGCGAGGATCCGCCGGGGAATCCACACGTGGAGATAAGCAGGGAAAGTCATCCTCCAGGAAAACTGAAGGGGCCTCAGCACGAGGAGCGTCGCAACCGGCCGCCACGTGCCCTAAGCACCACACTGGAAACACGTGCGGGTTTGACCCTGATAGAAGGTCCTCAGAGAGAGCCCACGAAACGAGACCCCTGGACGGTATAGGGCACGTGAGCCGCATGACAAGCGTGCGTGAACCCAGCCGGACACCCTTCAGCCGGCCCACACTCAAAACATTGAACTGGTGTTTCACCACTGTCCCAAACCGCGTAAACAAGGACATGAGGGCCGCCTCGGGGAATGTCACCGGCATGCTGTGAACACTCACAAATGACAAGGGGCCCCCAGAGATCCAAGATCTCCACAGACACAGCTGAAGCCGGAAGAGGAAGCATGCGGCCATCCCAGCGAGCCACAAACTCCTGGTAAACATGTGACGTGGCTAATGACACCGCAACATGGGTAGGTGATAACTTCTCGAGGCCCAGGAGCTCGGGGACGTCAACATGGAGGACGTCCAGGAGAGTAACCTCTACAATGGGCCAGTCCACAGCAGCAGAAAAGTCCAGCCACACAGTGTCGATCCTTCGAATACGGCTAGTACCAGCCGCGTCCATATCGGCAGGCGGGGCCCTGACCAGCGGGCGCTCCACCAACCCGCCCTCTTAAAAATAACGTCACTTTTGGCTCGTCTGTGCGCTATGGACAAATTTGGACGTAATTTGAAATGAAATCGACTCACAAAAGTGACGTACTGTTCCGTTTTCTGTTTGAGTCGTCTGGCTTACTCGGCAAGCTTACAAAAGGAAACTTTCCATTAACGTTTTTCATACCGTTTTTAAACTTTATGAAAATTTTCTGCCCACCTAACCTATCAGAGTTAGGTGGGCAGCTTAACTTACTGTTGTTGAAAAAAAAATCCCAATTTTTTTTTTTTTTTTTTTTTTAATTTTCAAATTACGTCCATATTCGGCCATACGGGCAAACGGCCAAAAGCGACGTTCTTTTTAAGAGAACAGGTTGGGAGCCCCCCACAGCAAACCACCACTCAGCAACTGCACAAAACAATAGTTAATAGAATGTAATACACAAGTGGTAACAGTGAAGCCTTCACTAAAGTACTTGTAATTCCCCCGTCTAACCTCTGACTACTCTCATACAACAGAATACAATACTACAATACACTCTCACAACTCTAACACACGCAACAAGATGAATATAATATAATATATCACTTATGCACTGAAAACAGTAATGTGGAAAATTTTTAGTCCATAGCAAATTACGGTGTAATGAATGTGTAATTATGCATGCATTGTAATAGTAAGGATTCAGGTAAATACCTGGTTCATAACAATGATGATGATGATGATGATAATCCTGAATTGTTTTATATATCTGTTGGTTGCGGTCTCCGGGTTTGGAGTCCCTGTGCCTTCTTTTACCACTTCGAGGTAAACCCCGAAGCCGGAGCTCCTCGGGCAGTTCGTTGTTGCCTTTAACCTCGTTCTGACGCGTCAGCGCTCCTGGCGGCGCTGGAGCCAATCGTATTGGAGTTTGCCTTTCCATTAGAGATTTTCGGTGCCGTGGAGAGGGGGAGCCTGCTGCATGGGTGACAGCTTCTCCCCCGTTTCAACCTACCCAGGCTCTATGCCCTGGAGAAGCCACTTCAGACCGTCAAATAGAGCGTAACTCCATAGTCTTCTGAGATTCAGGGATGCCTACTACTACTAATTGGTATGATACTGAACAGCCGCAGAACTTTGTTCTTCACTTGTCCTGAACGTGCATTTCCTACCATATCTCTCACTCCAGTATGTTGCGATTTTGTTTAGCCTATTGGGGACCTGGCTTAGCAGTTTCTTTCATGTGCGGATCATGTATTATCTCTCTCGTTTCGTTTGTAAAGGTATCATTTGGAGTGCTTTGAGACGGTCTCAATGGTTTATGTGTTTACTGTATACATGAGTACTCTGTATAGACTCTGAATTCCCCAAATTCAGAAGTCTCTCCTGGTTTGAGAGGAGGAAGCTAGTTCAGAGTAATTTAAAGCTGTATAAAATAGTACAGACCAATTCAAAGCAAAATTGAACAGTAAAAAGCAGTATAGAGTAATATAGAGCAGTATAGAGCAATATAGAACAGCGTATATCAGTATAGAGCAGCATAGAGCAGTAGAGAGTCGGCGACAGAGTACAAGTGACTGCTCTCTCACCGGAATACCAAGGGCATTGTAGTTTATGACTGGAGTTGATGGTTTTCAGAATTATGACGATCAGTTCGGTGATAAAGCTGCTGACGATAACGATGACTGAGGTGGGAAACATGAAACATGAACGGATGATTATGATGACTAATGTGATGATATTGCTGATGCTAATAACTATTGAGTTGATGATTAGGACAGTGATGATTAAGACGATATATATATATATATATATATATATATATATATATATATATATATATATATATATATATATATATATATGTATATATATATATATATATATATATATATATATATATATATATATATATATATATATATATATATATATATATATATAACTGAAAACTCACACCCCAGAAGTGACTCGAACCCATACTCCCACAACTGGTATGTACAGGGACGCCTTAATCCGCTTGACCATCACGACCGGACATAAGGAAGTGATAGCCGAGGCTATATGAACCACTTCCCCGCCGGCACTCGGATGGTAATCTTGGGCATAGCATTTTATCAAATCACCTCATTCTTTGGGGCACACGTGAGGAACACAAATGCAAACAAGCCTGAATGGTCCCCAGGACTATATACAACTGAAAACTCACACCCCAGAAGTGACTCGAACCCATACTCCCACAACTGGTATGTACAGGGACGCCTTAATCCGCTTGACCATCACGACCGGACATAAGGAAGTGATAGCCGAGGCTATATGAACCACTTCCCCGCCGGCACTCGGATGGTAATCTTGGGCATAGCATTTTATCAAATCACCTCATTCTTTGGGGCACACGTGAGGAACACAAATGCAAACAAGCCTGAATGGTCCCCAGGACTATATACAACTGAAAACTCACACCCCAGAAGTGACTCGAACCCATACTCCCACAACTGGTATGTACAGGGACGCCTTAATCCGCTTGACCATCACGACCGGACATAAGGAAGTGATAGCCGAGGCTATATGAACCACTTCCCCGCCGGCACTCGGATGGTAATCTTGGGCATAGCATTTTATCAAATCACCTCATTCTTTGGGGCACACGTGAGGAACACAAATGCAAACAAGCCTGAATGGTCCCCAGGACTATATACAACTGAAAACTCACACCCCAGAAGTGACTCGAACCCATACTCCCACAACTGGTAATGAGAAGAATGAGGATGATTTGATAAAATGCTATGCCCAAGATTACCATCCGAGTGCCGGCGGGGAAGTGGTTCATATAGCCTCGGCTATCACTTCCTTATGTCCGGTCGTGATGGTCAAGCGGATTAAGGCGTCCCTGTACATACCAGTTGTGGGAGTATGGGTTCGAGTCACTTCTGGGGTGTGAGTTTTCAGTTGTATATAGTCCTGGGGACCATTCAGGCTTGTTTGCATTTGTGTTCCTCACGTGTGCCCCAAAGAATGAGGTGATTTGATAAAATGCTATGCCCAAGATTACCATCCGAGTGCCGGCGGGGAAGTGGTTCATATAGCCTCGGCTATCACTTCCTTATGTCCGGTCGTGATGGTCAAGCGGATTAAGGCGTCCCTGTACATACCAGTTGTGGGAGTATGGGTTCGAGTCACTTCTGGGGTGTGAGTTTTCAGTTGTATATAGTCCTGGGGACCATTCAGGCTTGTTTGCATTTGTGTTCCTCACGTGTGCCCCAAAGAATGAGGTGATTTGATAAAATGCTATGCCCAAGATTACCATCCGAGTGCCGGCGGGGAAGTGGTTCATATAGCCTCGGCTATCACTTCCTTATGTCCGGTCGTGATGGTCAAGCGGATTAAGGCGTCCCTGTACATACCAGTTGTGGGAGTATGGGTTCGAGTCACTTCTGGGGTGTGAGTTTTCAGTTGTATATAGTCCTGGGGACCATTCAGGCTTGTTTGCATATATATATATATATATATATGTGTGTGTGTATATATATATATATATATATATATATATATATATATATATATATATATATATATATATATATATATATATATATATATGAGTAAAAGTGCTGGTAGCTTTTTGAAGGAGTTGGGGTCTAAGCTAATAGAAACAACTAGAGACCCTAGAGCTGCCAGTTTTCTTTTTCAGCGCCTTAGTGTGGCAATCCAGAGAGGAAATGCTCACTGCATCCATGGTTCCTGCCCGCCATCTGAGGAGCTGGAGGAGCTGTTCAACTTGTGACAAGCAGCCTTGTACCCTGCATGTAATCAATATTGTAACTTTTTTTGTGTAATGACATTTTCAAATAAAGTTAGATATATATACACACATACCAAAATAATAGGGGTGGTAGGAGAAGAAAATATCAAAGTGTTCAGTGAGGATCCACAAGGTCTTCTCTGAGTACTCTTTATTTTCTTCTCCGAGGCTATGGGTCCCTACACTTGCACCAGAGGGGGTACCCCTTCTAGGTTATATATATATATATATATATATATATATATATATATATATATATATATATATATATATATATATAATATATATATATATATATATATATATATATATATATATATATATATATATATATATATATATATATTAGTATATTTTGGTAGCAGTCTTTCCTGTAGACATATATTATTAAATATGACCGAAAAAGTAGGATTAATAATTCTAACACGAATTTTCTCAATCTTTCGTACATTTCTTTTCACTGTTGGAGGTAATTCAAAAATCAATTCTCCAAAATTCATTTTTATTTCTAGTCTGACGCAGCACTTGAGCGCGTTTCGTAAAACTTATTACATTTTCAAAGACTTTACACATACACAACTGAATAGAACTTACATACCTCCGATTTGTTTATATCTACATTTGAGTGAGGTGGATGGGGTGAGGTGGTATTTAATAGGGTATTAATTTCATCAACACAAGACAGAACACGAAACAATGGGTATTGAAATGGAAGTGATTGTAGAAAGCCTATTGGTCCATATTTCTTGATGCTTCTATATTGGAGCGGAGTCTTGAGGTGGGTAGAATATAGTTGTGCATTAATTGGCTGTTGATTGCTGGTGTTGACTTCTTAATGTGCAGTGCCTCGCAAACGTCAAGCCGTCTGCTATCGCTGTATCTATCGATGATTTCTGTGTTGTTTACTAGGATTTCTCTGGCGATGGTTTGGTTGTGGGAAGAGATTATATGTTCCTTAATGGAGCCCCTGTTGCTTATGCATCGTTAAACACCTAGAAAGAGATGTTGTTGTCTTGCCTATATACTGGGTTTTTTGGAGCTTACAGTCCCCAAGTGGGCATTTGAAGGCATAGACGACGTTGGTCTCTTTTAAAGCGTTCTGCTTTGTGTCTGGAGAGTTTCTCATGAGTAGGCTGGCCGTTTTTCTGGTTTTATAGTAAATCGTCAGTTGTATCCTCTGATTTTTGTCTGTAGGGATAACGTTTCTATTAACAATATCTTTCAGGACCCTTTCCTCCGTTTTATGAGCTGTGGAAAAGAAGTTGATGTAAAATAGTCTAATAGGGGGTATAGGTGTTGTGTTAGTTGTCTCTTCAGAGGTTGCATGGCGTTTCACTTTCTTTCTTATGATGTCTTCGACGAAACCATTGGAGAAGCCGTTGTTGACTAGGACCTGCCTTACCCTACAGAGTTCTTCGTCGACTTGCTTCCATTCTGAGCTGTGGCTGAGAGCACAGTCGACATATGTGTTAACAACACTCCTCTTGTACCTGTCTGGGCAGTCGCTGTTGGCATTTAGGCACATTCCTATGTTCGTTTCCTTAGTGTAGACTGCAGTGTGGAAACCTTCGCTCTTTTCCATGACTGTTACATCTAGAAAGGGCAGCTTCCCATCCTTTTCCATCTCGTAAGTGAAACACAGCACGGAACTCTGCTCAAATGCCTCCTTCAGCTCCTGCAGATGTCTGACATCAGGTACCTGTGTAAAAATGTCGTCAACATACCTGCAGTATATGGCCGGTTTCAAGTACATGTCGACTAAGACTTTTTGCTCGATGGTACCCATGTAGAAGTTTGCAAACAGGACACCTAGGGGAGAACCCATGGCGACCCCATCTACTTGCTTATACATGTGCCCATCCGGGCTCAAGAAGGGTGCCTCTTTAGTACAAGCTTGGAGTAGTTTCCTCAGAATATTTTCTGGTATGTCAAGAGGAGTACAGGCTGGATCACGATACACTCTGTCGGCTATCATCCCGATTGTCTCGTCCACAGGTACGTTGGTAAACAGTGATTCTACGTCCAACGAGGCTCTTATCCCTGTGGCCCATGTGCCCCGCAGTAAGTCAACAAATTCCTTTGGAGACTTCAGGCTGAAGGCGCAAGGAACATAAGGAGTCAGCAGGCCGTTGAGTCGCTTCGCCAGTCTGTACGTGGGTGTGGGTATCTGGCTAATGATTGGCCGAAGTGGGTTTCCAGGCTTGTGTGTCTTGACATTTCCATACGCATATCCAGGTTTATATTCCCCAATGATCTTTGGCAGGTGGAGTCCGGATTTCTTGGCGTTCACAGTTTCGATCAGTTTCTTGACCTTTGCTTTCAATTCGGCTGTAGTGTCCTTCGTTACCCTTTGGAACTTAGTTTGGTCAGAGAGTATGAGGTTCATTTTCGCCAGATATTCGTCTTTTTGAAGAATGACATAACATAGCAACGTAACTGGTATGTACATGGACGCCTTAATCCGCTTGACCATCACGACCGGACATAAGGAAGTGATAGCCTAAGCTATTTGAACCACTTCCCCGCCGGCACTCGGATAGTAATCTTGGGCATAGCATTTTATCAAATCACCTCATTCTTTGGGGCAACACGTGAGGAACACAAATGCAAACAAGCCTGAATGGTCCCCAGGACTATATACAACTGAAAACTCACACCCCAGAAGTGACTCGAACCCATACTGCCAGGAGCAACGTAACTGGTATGTACAGGGATGCCTTAATCCGCTTGACCATCACGACCAAACATAAGGAAGTGATAGCCTAAGCTATTTGAACCACTTCCCCGCCGGCACTCGGATAGTAATCTTGGGCATAGCATTTTATCAAATCACCTCATTCTTTGGGGCAACACGTGAGGAACACAAATGCAAACAAGCCTGAATGGTCACTGTACATACCAATTACGTTGCTCCTAGCAGTATGGGTTCGAGTCACTTCTGGGGTGTGAGTTTTCAGTTGTATATAGTCCTGGGGACCATTCAGGCTTGTTTGCATTTGTGTTCCTCACGTGTTGCCCCAAAGAATGAGGTGATTTGATAAAATGCTATGCCCAAGATTACTATCCGAGTGCCGGCGGGGAAGTGGTTCAAATAGCTTAGGCTATCACTTTCTTATGTCCGGTCGTGATGGTCAAGCGGATTAAGGCGTCCCTGTACATACCAGTTACGTTGCTCCTGGCAGTATGGGTTCGAGTCACTTTTGGGGTGTGAGTTTTCAGTTGTATATAGTCCTGGGGACCATTCAGGCTTGTTTGCATTTGTGTTCCTCACGTGTTGCCCCAAAGAATGAGGTGATTTAATAAAATGCTATGCCCAAGATTACTATCCGAGTGCCGGCGGGGAAGTGGTTCAAATAGCTTAGGCTATCACTTCCTTATGTCCGGTCGTGATGGTCAAGCGGATTAAGGCGTCCCTGTACATACCAGTTACGTTGCTCCTGGCAGTATGGGTTCGAGTCACTTTTGGGGTGTGAGTTTTCAGTTGTATATAGTCCTGGGGACCATTCAGGCTTGTTTGCATTTGTGTTCCTCACGTGTTGCCCCAAAGAATGAGGTGATTTGATAAAATGCTATGCCCAAGATTACCATCCGAGTGCCGGCGGGGAAGTGGTTCATATAGCCTCGGCTATCACTTCCTTATGTCCGGTCGTGATGGTCAAGCGGATTAAGGCGTCCCTGTACATACCAGTTGTGGGAGTATGGGTTCGAGTCACTTCTGGGGTGTGAGTTTTCAGTTGTATATAGTCCTGGGGACCATTCAGGCTTGTTTGCATATATATATATATATATATATGTGTGTGTGTATATATATATATATATATATATATATATATATATATATATATATATATATATATATATATATATATATATATATATATATATATATATATATGAGTAAAAGTGCTGGTAGCTTTTTGAAGGAGTTGGGGTCTAAGCTAATAGAAACAACTAGAGACCCTAGAGCTGCCAGTTTTCTTTTTCAGCGCCTTAGTGTGGCAATCCAGAGAGGAAATGCTCACTGCATCCATGGTTCCTGCCCGCCATCTGAGGAGCTGGAGGAGCTGTTCAACTTGTGACAAGCAGCCTTGTACCCTGCATGTAATCAATATTGTAACTTTTTTTGTGTAATGACATTTTCAAATAAAGTTAGATATATATACACACATACCAAAATAATAGGGGTGGTAGGAGAAGAAAATATCAAAGTGTTCAGTGAGGATCCACAAGGTCTTCTCTGAGTACTCTTTATTTTCTTCTCCGAGGCTATGGGTCCCTACACTTGCACCAGAGGGGGTACCCCTTCTAGGTTATATATATATATATATATATATATATATATATATATATATATATATATATATATATATATATATATATATATATATATATAATATATATATATATATATATATATATATATATATATATATATATATATATATATATATATATATATATATATATATTAGTATATTTTGGTAGCAGTCTTTCCTGTAGACATATATTATTAAATATGACCGAAAAAGTAGGATTAATAATTCTAACACGAATTTTCTCAATCTTTCGTACATTTCTTTTCACTGTTGGAGGTAATTCAAAAATCAATTCTCCAAAATTCATTTTTATTTCTAGTCTGACGCAGCACTTGAGCGCGTTTCGTAAAACTTATTACATTTTCAAAGACTTTACACATACACAACTGAATAGAACTTACATACCTCCGATTTGTTTATATCTACATTTGAGTGAGGTGGATGGGGTGAGGTGGTATTTAATAGGGTATTAATTTCATCAACACAAGACAGAACACGAAACAATGGGTATTGAAATGGAAGTGATTGTAGAAAGCCTATTGGTCCATATTTCTTGATGCTTCTATATTGGAGCGGAGTCTTGAGGTGGGTAGAATATAGTTGTGCATTAATTGGCTGTTGATTGCTGGTGTTGACTTCTTAATGTGCAGTGCCTCGCAAACGTCAAGCCGTCTGCTATCGCTGTATCTATCGATGATTTCTGTGTTGTTTACTAGGATTTCTCTGGCGATGGTTTGGTTGTGGGAAGAGATTATATGTTCCTTAATGGAGCCCCTGTTGCTTATGCATCGTTAAACACCTAGAAAGAGATGTTGTTGTCTTGCCTATATACTGGGTTTTTTGGAGCTTACAGTCCCCAAGTGGGCATTTGAAGGCATAGACGACGTTGGTCTCTTTTAAAGCGTTCTGCTTTGTGTCTGGAGAGTTTCTCATGAGTAGGCTGGCCGTTTTTCTGGTTTTATAGTAAATCGTCAGTTGTATCCTCTGATTTTTGTCTGTAGGGATAACGTTTCTATTAACAATATCTTTCAGGACCCTTTCCTCCGTTTTATGAGCTGTGGAAAAGAAGTTGATGTAAAATAGTCTAATAGGGGGTATAGGTGTTGTGTTAGTTGTCTCTTCAGAGGTTGCATGGCGTTTCACTTTCTTTCTTATGATGTCTTCGACGAAACCATTGGAGAAGCCGTTGTTGACTAGGACCTGCCTTACCCTACAGAGTTCTTCGTCGACTTGCTTCCATTCTGAGCTGTGGCTGAGAGCACAGTCGACATATGTGTTAACAACACTCCTCTTGTACCTGTCTGGGCAGTCGCTGTTGGCATTTAGGCACATTCCTATGTTCGTTTCCTTAGTGTAGACTGCAGTGTGGAAACCTTCGCTCTTTTCCATGACTGTTACATCTAGAAAGGGCAGCTTCCCATCCTTTTCCATCTCGTAAGTGAAACACAGCACGGAACTCTGCTCAAATGCCTCCTTCAGCTCCTGCAGATGTCTGACATCAGGTACCTGTGTAAAAATGTCGTCAACATACCTGCAGTATATGGCCGGTTTCAAGTACATGTCGACTAAGACTTTTTGCTCGATGGTACCCATGTAGAAGTTTGCAAACAGGACACCTAGGGGAGAACCCATGGCGACCCCATCTACTTGCTTATACATGTGCCCATCCGGGCTCAAGAAGGGTGCCTCTTTAGTACAAGCTTGGAGTAGTTTCCTCAGAATATTTTCTGGTATGTCAAGAGGAGTACAGGCTGGATCACGATACACTCTGTCGGCTATCATCCCGATTGTCTCGTCCACAGGTACGTTGGTAAACAGTGATTCTACGTCCAACGAGGCTCTTATCCCTGTGGCCCATGTGCCCCGCAGTAAGTCAACAAATTCCTTTGGAGACTTCAGGCTGAAGGCGCAAGGAACATAAGGAGTCAGCAGGCCGTTGAGTCGCTTCGCCAGTCTGTACGTGGGTGTGGGTATCTGGCTAATGATTGGCCGAAGTGGGTTTCCAGGCTTGTGTGTCTTGACATTTCCATACGCATATCCAGGTTTATATTCCCCAATGATCTTTGGCAGGTGGAGTCCGGATTTCTTGGCGTTCACAGTTTCGATCAGTTTCTTGACCTTTGCTTTCAATTCGGCTGTAGTGTCCTTCGTTACCCTTTGGAACTTAGTTTGGTCAGAGAGTATGAGGTTCATTTTCGCCAGATATTCGTCTTTTTGAAGAATGACATAACATAGCAACGTAACTGGTATGTACATGGACGCCTTAATCCGCTTGACCATCACGACCGGACATAAGGAAGTGATAGCCTAAGCTATTTGAACCACTTCCCCGCCGGCACTCGGATAGTAATCTTGGGCATAGCATTTTATCAAATCACCTCATTCTTTGGGGCAACACGTGAGGAACACAAATGCAAACAAGCCTGAATGGTCCCCAGGACTATATACAACTGAAAACTCACACCCCAGAAGTGACTCGAACCCATACTGCCAGGAGCAACGTAACTGGTATGTACAGGGATGCCTTAATCCGCTTGACCATCACGACCAAACATAAGGAAGTGATAGCCTAAGCTATTTGAACCACTTCCCCGCCGGCACTCGGATAGTAATCTTGGGCATAGCATTTTATCAAATCACCTCATTCTTTGGGGCAACACGTGAGGAACACAAATGCAAACAAGCCTGAATGGTCACTGTACATACCAATTACGTTGCTCCTAGCAGTATGGGTTCGAGTCACTTCTGGGGTGTGAGTTTTCAGTTGTATATAGTCCTGGGGACCATTCAGGCTTGTTTGCATTTGTGTTCCTCACGTGTTGCCCCAAAGAATGAGGTGATTTGATAAAATGCTATGCCCAAGATTACTATCCGAGTGCCGGCGGGGAAGTGGTTCAAATAGCTTAGGCTATCACTTTCTTATGTCCGGTCGTGATGGTCAAGCGGATTAAGGCGTCCCTGTACATACCAGTTACGTTGCTCCTGGCAGTATGGGTTCGAGTCACTTTTGGGGTGTGAGTTTTCAGTTGTATATAGTCCTGGGGACCATTCAGGCTTGTTTGCATTTGTGTTCCTCACGTGTTGCCCCAAAGAATGAGGTGATTTAATAAAATGCTATGCCCAAGATTACTATCCGAGTGCCGGCGGGGAAGTGGTTCAAATAGCTTAGGCTATCACTTCCTTATGTCCGGTCGTGATGGTCAAGCGGATTAAGGCGTCCCTGTACATACCAGTTACGTTGCTCCTGGCAGTATGGGTTCGAGTCACTTCTGGGGTGTGAGTTTTCAGTTATATATATATATATATATATATATATATATATATATATATATATATATATATATATATATATATATATATATAATATATATATATATATATATATAATATTTAAGGGGTATCACCTCTGGTGCAAGTGTAGGGACCATAGCCTCGGAGAAGAAAATAAAGAGTACTCAGAGAAGACCTTGTGGATCCTCACTGAACACTTTGATATTTTCTACTCCTGCCACCCCTATTCTTTTGGTATGTGTGTATATATATCTAACTTTTTTTGAAAATGTCATTACACAAAAAAGTTACAATATTGATTACATGCAGGGTACAAGGCTGCTTGTCACAAGTTGTATAGCTCCTCCAGCTCCTCAGATGGCAGGCAGGAACCATGGATGCAGTGAGCATTTCCTCTCTGGATTGCCACACTAAGGCGCTGAAAAAGAAAACTGGCAACTCTAGGGTCTGTAGTTGTTTCGATTAGCTTAGACCCCAACTCCTTCAAAAAGCTAGCAGCACTTTTACCCCAGGCACCAAGTGTCTCTGAGGCAATGGAGACAAAATTGTAGTTTTGCTCAAGGTCTCTGTATCTACGTGACTTGGCCGCTTCCCGGTGATTGGCAGCACCTCCTGCTTGTGTAGCACTGAAGTCAACATTGGTATTGGCTAAAGTTGAAATGCAAGTGTAGTCCCACACCAACTGTCTACCATTCTTCCAGGGGTTCACCGTGATTCCGTCTGGGCGACCGGCAGGCTCATCAGAGTTGTGGGACATTAGGTAACGGGGCTCTCTCTCTGCTGGACAACCAGCTGTGGTAAGGCTTCTCTTAATAATGTCATTGACCTCGCCGTGTCTTGCATGCCATCCTCCTGTCCTTTGGCAGAGAAGGCCATGCCGTCCGTACCTGTCGGCCTCTGCCTCGCCGCAAATACATCTGTATTCAGAGTGGATTGGGGCAGGAAGGCGGAGAGCCACGGCAATTCGGAGGGCCTGCGGTGTGAGACGGGTGCCGGTTGCTGTATATATATTATATATATATATATATATATATATATATATATATATATATATATATATATATATATATATATATATATATATAATATATATATATATATATATATATATATATATATATATATATATATATATATATATATATATATATATGTAACACTGTATAGTAATCTTGACATCGTGAACCTTAAGTTAAATTGCTTGAATTATGATATTTATCATGTTAAATATACTTCATTAACTTACTCTTTAATCTGACTTTGTGTTCCCTAGACCTTCAATTTAATGATACATTTCAAGCCAGAGTGTAGAGCACTCTGGGTTCACTGACATAAAGATTATGAGTATATTCTTACAGCAGATAATATAAGATTCCATATGATACATGTTAACTTGTGATAACAGCTTAAAGTACAGAGAAGATCCATGCCTTGTCGAGTATGTACTGAACTAGATTGGATGGTGGCAGCCCTTTCTACCTCTACTTCTACCTTTCTACCATCTACTTCTACTTCCAACTCTCCTCTCCCTCTGTTTCTCTTCAAACTTTTCCTTTCAACTGACCACACTCCTCGCTACTCCCAATACTCCTTACTCCTCTCACCTCCCTTCTACCTCTCGACCTCCCTCACCCCAAATCCTCACTCATTACTTAATTTTTTTCTTTTCATTATTAATTTCCTTCTTTCCTACTATTCCCCCCCCCCCCCCCGTTACAATGGTGGCAGCGGTGGGATCCAGAATGACAAACGTGATGTATTTACATAGACAGCAGTGTGGTGAATATGTTATCTATTTCGGAACGAGAAACGTGATATATTTGTTCTGCGAGTTCTGGCAACGTCCAATAAGTCTTAACATAATTCTTTTTTTGGAATTCATAATTTTGTTAAACACCTACAACTAATAAAATTATGACTTGGACCCGGTGCTAGTTTTAACTTGCTAATGTTTCATTATAGACTCATGTTATTTCTCCAGAATGAGCTAATTATGGGCGCTGGTTGTCACTTACAATGTCTATCCTGAAACAAGATAAACCCGGTTGTAATTTTAGCAATTAGCAAAAGTAATCTAGTTAACAAAATAATTTAGAGACATGTAACTTCATTCAAATAATCCAGATAGATTAAAGAACACAGCTGTTAGACTCAGATAGCAAAAAAGTAAGACTTTAATCTACAAACATGTACATAATTTGTAAAAATACACGATGAAAAATTTATTGAACAATATACAAAATAAATATCTGCAAAATATATTTGATCTCCTTTATCAGTCACACATTTTTTATTAGGAGATATACATTTCATTGAATATATTTGTCGAATTGCCAGATAAACCTCCTGGAGTTGATGTTGGTATATATGGTGGTGTTATGGCTGGTAAATAGCTAGGCGTACTGGCTGATATAATTGTTGGTACTTTGGCTGGTATAGCTTATGGTATTGTGACTGATACAACTGTTTGTTGTACTGGTTGGTATAACTGCTTGTGTTGTAGCTGGTATAACTCATGGTGTTGTGACTGATATAACTAATAGTGTTGTGGCTTTTATTAATGATGGTATTGTGGATGGTACAACTGTTGGTTTATTGGTTGGTATAACTGCTGGAGTTGTAGCTAGTATAACTCATGGTGTTGTGACTGTTATAACCAATACTGTTATTACTGGTATAACTGCTGGTGTTGTGGCAGGAATAAATATTGTAATTGAGTCTGGAAAAACTGTTGTTGGGGCTGGTTTATCTGTTGGTGTCGTTGCTGACATAATTGGTGGTGGTATTGGTATAACTGCTGGTGTTGGAGCTGTCAGATAACTGTTAATGAAGTGGTAGAAGTATTGACTTTTGCGGCGTATACTTGAATCAGCGATAATTTGGTGTAGTGGTGGATGTATCAGATGGTGTAGTATATGGTGTATCGGCTGGTGTAGTAGTTGGTGTATTGGCTGGTGTAGTAGTTGGTGTATTGGTTGGTGTATCGGCTGGTGTAGTGGTTGGTGTATCAGCTGGTGTAGTGGTTGGTGTATCGGCTGGTGTAGTGGTTGGTGTATCGGCTGGTGTAGTGGTTGGTGTATCGGCTGGTGTAGTAATTGGTGTATTGGCTGGTGTAGTAGTTGGTGTATTGGTTGGTGTATCGGCTGGTGTAGTGGTTGGTGTATCGGCTGGTGTAGTGGTTGGTGTATCAGCTGGTGTAGTAGTTGGTGTATTGGTTGGTGTATCAGCTGGTGAAGTGGTTGGTGTATCGGCTGGTGTAGTGGTTGGTGTATCGGCTGGTGTTGTGGTTGGTGTATCGGCTGGTGTAGTGGTTGGTGTATCGGCTGGTGTAGTAGTTGGTGTATTGGCTGGTGTAGGGGTTGGTGTATCGGCTGGTGTAGTAGTTGGTGTATTGGCGGGTGTATTGGCTGGTGTAGTGGTCGGTGTATTGGCTGGTGTAGTGGTTGGTGTATTGGCTGGTGAAGTGGTTGATGTATTAGCTGGTGTAGTATTTGGTGTATCGGTTGGTGTAGTAGTTGGTGTATTGACTGGTGTATCGGCAGGTGTAGTGGTTGGTGAACCTGATGGTTTACTGGCTGAAGTACTAACTAGTGTACTACATGGTGTACTGTCTGGTGTACTAACTGCTTTACTAACTGATGTACAAACTGGTGAACTAGGTGGTGTACTAACAGGTGAACTAACTGGGGGTACTAGCTGGTGTACTAACTGGTGTACTAGCTGGTGTACTAACTGGTGTACTAGCTGGAGTACTAACTGGGGTGCTAACTGGTGTACTAGCTGGTGTACTAGCTGGAGTACTAGCTGGTGTACTAACTGGTGTACTAGCTGGTGTACTAACTGGTGTACTAGCTGGTGTACTAACTGGTGTACTAGCTGGAGTACTAGCTGGTGTACTAACTGGTGTACTAGCTGGTGTACTAACTGGTGTACTAGCTGGTGTACTAACTGGTGTACTAGCTGGTGTACTGGCTGGTGTACTAGCTGGTGTACTAACTGGTGTACTAGCTGGAGTACTAACTGGTGTGCTAATTGGTGTACTAACTGGTGTACTAACTGGTGTACTAACTGGTGTACTGGCGGGAGTACTAACTGGTGTGCTAACTGGTGTATTAACTGGGGTACTAACTGGTGTACTAACTGATGTACTAACTGGTGAAATGGCTTGTGTATTGGCTGTTGTACTGGCTTTAGTACAGGCGGGTGTACTAACTGGTATACTAACTGGTGTACTAACTGGTGTACTAACTGGTGTACTAACTGGTGTACTGACTGGTATAATGGCTGGTGTACTAACTAGTGTACTGACTGGTGTACTAGCTGGTGTACTAACTAGTGTACTAACTAGTGTACTGGCTGGTGTACTAACTAGTGTACTAACTGGTGTACTAACTAGTGTACTAACTAGTTTACTAGCTGGTGTACTAACTGGTGTACCAACTGGTGTACTGGCTGGTGTACTGACTGGTGTACTGACTGGTGTACTAACTGGTGTACTAACTGGTGTACTAACTAGTGTACTGGCTGGTGTACTAACTAGTGTACTGGCTGGTGTACTAACTAGTGTACTAACTGGTGTACTAACTGGTGTACTGGCTGGTGTACTGACTGGTGTACTAACTGGTGTACTAACTGTTGTACTAACTAGTGTACTGACTGGTGTACTGGCTGGTGTACTAACTGTTGTACTAACTAGTGTACTGACTGGTGTACCAACTGGTGTACTAACTGGTGTACTAGCTAGTGTACTGACTGGTGTACTGGCTGGTGCAATAACTGGTGTACTAACTAGTGTACTGACTGGTGTACTAACTGGTGTACTAACTGTTGTACTAACTAGTGTACTGACTGGTGTACTGGCTGGTGCAATAACTGGTGTACTAACTAGTGTACTGGCTGGTGTACTAACTGGTGTACTGGCTGGTGTACTGGCTGGTGTACTGGCTGGTGTACTGGCTGGTGTACTGACTGGTGTACTGGCTGGTGTACTGGCTGGTGTACTGACTGGTGTACTGGCTGGTGTACTGACTGGTGTACTAACTGGTGTACTGGCTGGTGTACTGGCTGGTGTACTGGCTGGTGTACTGGCTGGTGTACTGACTGGTGTACTAACTGGTGTACTGGCTGGTGTACTGGCTGGTGTACTGGCTGGTGTACTAACTGGTGTACTGGCTGGTGTACTGGCTGGTGTACTGGCTGGTGTACTGGCTGGTGTACTGACTGGTGTACTAGCTGGTGTACTGGCTGGTGTACTAACTAGTGTACTGACTGGTGTACTGGCTGGTGTACTAACTGGTGTACTGGCTGGTGTACTAACTGGTGTACTGGCTGGTGTACAGGCTGGTGCAATAACTAGTGTACTAACTAGTGTACTGGCTGGTGTACTAACTGGTGTACTGGCTGGTGTACTGGCTGGTGTACTGGCTGCTGTACTGGCTGGTGCAATAAATGGTGTACTGGCTGGTGCAATAAATGGTGTACTGGCTGGTGTACTAGCTGGTGCAATAACTGGTGTACTGGCTGGTGTACTGGCTGGTGCAATAACTGGTGTACTGGCTGGTGTACTAGCTGGTGCAATAACTGGTGTACTGGCTGGTGTACTGGCTGGTGTACTGACTGGTGTACTGGCTGGTGTACTGGCTGGTGTACTGGCTGGTGTACTGGCTGGTGTACTGACTGGTGAACTAGCTGGTGTACTGGCTGGTGTACTAGCTAGTGTACTGACTGGTGTACTGGCTGGTGTACTAACTGGTGTACTGGCTGGTGTACTGGCTGGTGTACTAACTGGTGTACTGGCTGGTGTACTGGCTTGTGCAATAACTAGTGTACTAACTAGTGTACTGGCTGGTGTACTAACTGGTGTACTGGCTGGTGCAATAACTGGTGTACTGGCTGGTGCAATAACTGGTGTACTGGCTGGTGTACTAGCTGGTGCAATAACTGGTGTATTGGCTGGTGTACTGGCTGGTGCAATAACTGGTGTACTGGCTGGTGTACTGGCTGGTGTACTGACTGGTGTACTGGCTGGTGTACTGGCTGGTGTACTGGCTGGTGTACTGGCTGGTGTACTGACTGGTGTACTGGCTGGTGTACTAACTGGTGTACTGGCTGGTGTACTGGCTGGTGTACTGGCTGGTGTACTGGCTGGTGTACTGACTGGTGTACTAGCTGGTGTACTGGCTGGTGTACTAACTAGTGTTCTGACTGGTGTACTGGCTGGTGTACTAACTGGTGTACTGGCTGGTGTACTAACTAGTGTACTGGCAGGTGTACTGGCTGGTGTACTAACTGGTGTACTGGCTGGTGTACTAACTAGTGTACTGACTGGTGTACTGGCTGGTGTACTAACTGGTGTACTGGCTGGTGTACTAACTGGTGTACTGGCTGGTGTACTGGCTGGTGTACTAACTGGTGTACTGGCTGGTGTACTGGCTGGTGCAATAACTGGTGTACTAACTGGTGTACTAACTGGTGTACTGACTGGTGTACTAACTGGTGGACTAACTGGTGTACTAACTGTTGTACTACCTAGTGTACTGGCTGGTGTACTAACTGGTGTACTGACTGGTGTACTGGCTGGTGTACTAACTGGTGTACTAACTGGTGTACTAGCTGGTGTACTGGCGGGAGTACTAACTGGTGTGCTAACTGGTGTATTAACTGGGGTACTAACTGGTGTACTAACTGATGTACTAACTGGTGAAATGGCTTGTGTATTGGCTGATGTACTGGCTTTAGTACAGGCGGGTGTACTAACTGGTATACTAACTGGTGTACTAACTGGTGTACTAACTGGTGTACTAACTGGTGTACTGACTGGTATACTGGCTGGTGTACTAACTAGTGTACTGGCTGGTGTACTGACTGGTGTACTGACTGGTGTACTAACTGGTGTACTAACTGGTGTACTAACTAGTGTACTGGCTGGTGTACTAACTAGTGTACTGGCTGGTGTACTAACTGGTGTACTAACTGGTGTACTAACTGGTGTACTGGCTGGTGTACTGACTGGTGTACTAACTGGAGTACTAACTGGTGTGCTAACTGGTGTACTAACTGGTGTACTAACTGGTGTACTAACTGGTGTACTGGCGGGAGTACTAACTGGTGTGCTAACTGGTGTATTAACTGGGGTACTAACTGGTGTACTAACTGATGTACTAACTGGTGAAATGGCTTGTGTATTGGCTGATGTACTGGCTTTAGTACAGCCGGGTGTACTAACTGGTATACTAACTGGTGTACTAACTGGTGTACTAACTGGTGTATTATCTGGTGTACTGGCTGGTATACTGGCTGGTGTACTAACTAGTGTACTGACTGGTGTACTAGCTGGTGTACTAACTAGTGTACTAACTAGTGTACTGGCTGGTGTACTAACTAGTGTACTAACTAGTGTACTAACTGGTGTACTAACTGGTGTACTAACTGGTGTACTGACTGGTGTACTAACTGGTGTACTAACTGGTGTACTAACTAGTGTACTGGCTGGTGTACTAACTAGTGTACTGGCTGGTGTACTAACTAGTGTACTAACTGGTGTACTAACTGGTGTACTGGCGGGAGTACTGGTGTACTAACTGGTGTACTAACTGGTGTACTGGCGGGAGTACTAACTGGTGTGCTAACTGGTGTATTAACTGGGGTACTAACTGGTGTACTAACTGATGTACTAACTGGTGAAATGGCTTGTGTATTGGCTGATGTACCGGCTTTAGTACAGGCGGGTGTACTAACTGGTATACTAACTGGTGAACTAACTGGTGTATTAACTGGTGTACTGACTGGTATACTGGCTGGTGTACTAACTAGTGTACTGACTGGTGTACTAGCTGGTGTACTAACTAGTGTACTAACTAGTGTACTGGCTGGTGTACTAACTAGTGTACTAACTAGTGTACTAACTGGTGTACTGGCTGGTGTACTGACTGGTGTACTGACTGGTGTACTAACTGGTGTACTAACTGGTGTACTAACTAGTGTACTGGCTGGTGTACTAACTAGTGTACTGTGTTGGGGGTTTCACCTCTCTATTATTCTCTACCCTTACTCTGGGGTGAGCAATAGTTACGCTCAAGGTAACTCACCGTAGCCCTGCGGGTCTTCCCTCGATCCTCACGGCGCCACTGCACGCCAGGAGAGTCTCCCAGTCAATCTCAACGGCCTCTTATTAAGAAAGAGTGAGAACACGACTCGTTCACCTCGACTGTCGTGTGCCCTCCCCAACAATAGGGCTCTACGGTTAAACACAAGATCGCCAACTGGTGTTTAAGGTGGCCAGTAACACCCTCAGTGGACTGGTGTATTCAGTGGTAGCCTTGGCAAGGTCACACTCAAAGATCAGGAATCAGGCAGGTACTTATTGTTATCACTCTATGCTTACAGGTATAGTATAGCCACAAGATCAATGGAGGGGATGATAAAAACACAAAGAGAGTTTTGTATTTTACTTAAAATGTATGAAAGATGTCACAAGGCCACACAATAATCATAAATCAACTGATCCTGACTCGGCCGGTAATTCCCACGGATATTATGCGACCGCTAGAGGGCAACACTCTCCCCTCCTCATCAAGTGTCAAGAACAGCTGATCGCAATGGACTCTCCGCGCGAAATTTGCTTGTTTGCTAGATTCACGCGCGCGGTTTCTTTAAATTCTCCAATATTACTAGAGACTCGCACACTCTATATTGGCACAAATAAACCGAATTACTTAGTTACACTGTACTCAGGCTCAAACAGTCTTTTCTACAATCAATTCTACAATGATTCACTGTAATGGTCTTACACTGTTATTTATCCAACAATATATAATGAAATATTAACACGGGAGTTTTCAGTACTTTCTCTCGTGGGCGATAACGCAATGATTCACTGTACTCACAAATGATTATTCACTGAATGGACATAGACATATATATGGTATATAAATCAATCATCAATACATGGAAAATAAATAGTTTCTGGGCACATAGCCTAACCTCCAAATACCGGCATAATATTATATATAATTTACCACTATATGTTCATATCAAAATCTATAGAAAGATATACACAACACAGTAAATTTATCACTGGTTCCTGGTGCCTGTACACACCAATAATCAACATGAATAATACAAGTACTCTTGATAGTACTGTCTAGCACACTGGTGCTTTACCGTGACATAGGTGAGACTTGCTCACGACATATAAAATCTTCAGGCTAGATAATATAGCCAAATAATATAGCTAACTAAAGGGGAATGGGGAGGGAACTAGAACCACCTACTTCACCCTATCCTCCGATGAGAGTCGAGATGTAGCTCCTGGTCCTCGTGTCGGGAACGCCCCCACACTACACGTCGTTGTGTCCTACCAGAGCCTCTCGTCGTCCCACCGTTTAGCGCGTCGTCTCCGTGCCTCCTCACTGCAGGTCCGTCCTCCTCCTTGACTTCTTGAAGGTTGGAGTCGGTCTCCTGGCCGTCGTCTTCTCCCAGCAACGGCTGTCGCCTACGTCTCAGCTACAGTCGTCCGGGTTCCCCAAATAGTCCTCTCTTCCTCAGCTACCCAGTGGCTCTGTCAGCCACTACGCTGTCACGAACTGGTGAATTGCCACAGACGTCACGTACGTCACTGCACGGCTTCACTGCTACTGGCACAGTACCTGACTGGAGCACTTGTTGCTCAAATAACCGTCAATTCCCTCTTCTGGTTCAACACATGAACTAGGGAAGACTTCTCAGAGTACTGGCGGACTTCAGGTGACGCGTAAATCCACGGTAGTGGGAAACAGCTGTCCGACAGACAGGACCACTCGTCGCACGTCCGACCTCTATGACGTGTCGTGTCTGACTGCTGGCGCCAGCCCGGCGCGCTGGCCGGACCCCCTTCCTTCGTGACGTCACTTTCGCCACGGGAGGTTTTCATTGGCTCCCGGTGCCACACTGCTGTCGGTGACCAATCCGGTGCCACTGACGTCACACGGTTTTGGCGGGAGATCAGAGAAGCCAGCGCCATCTTGGCTCCCTAAAGGGCCTATACCACAGGCCAAAATATTACTATTTCACAAATTTCTCGGCTCTCCGAGAACACTTCACTCTCTCCCATATATCAAATTGTAGCCTGCAACGTAGAGAACGCTTGGGAAACGCAGACATGACTCTTACTGCAGGCGTGGGAGAATTATAAGGGGGGGAACTCCGTCACATACCCCTCCCCTTAAAATAAGAGTCATGTCTGTTTAGTGTATGCGGGATAGGGCATCCGCTACTACGTTGTCCTTCCCCTTGATGTGCTTGACCTTGATCCTTGTCAGACTCTCAGTGCGGGTGAGACTGGTGCCGTTCGCCCTGGACCACTTACTTTCCTCCTCCGGGAGTTCTCGGTCCCTCGGTACACTCAGACCCGTCTTCCGCTGGGTTTCTCGGGTATCCGTTCCGTCCTGCTTGTTGGCTCTTCCTTCCACAGTGAAGAAAGGTTTCAGGCGGTCTGCGGGACACACCTGTTTCTTTCGGGGTCCATCCGGCTTCCCAATCTCGTATGACACTGGACCCAACCGTCGCAGCACTCGGTACGGTCTCTTGAACCGCGTCTTGGTCGCTCTACCTTTACCTGGCAGCACAACCATTACTTTGGATCCGGCCTGAAAATCCTTCTGCGCAGCTCTCCTGTCGCACCACTCCGACATCTTACGTTGCGCCTTCTTCAGGAGTTTCCTAGCCAGTTTCTTCGCTCTAGTGAGACGTTCTTTGAACTTCTGGACACATTTATTCACCGTTCCCACGGTCGCTCCTATTGTCCATCGTTCCTTCATCATGAATAGCATGGCATATATAATATAGATAAATGGAAAGTAAGCCTTCTCAGGACCCACACGTCCTCCTTCGGCCTTACTAACCAATTCGGAGAACTCCCCCTGCTGTAACTCTCCGGGACGAGTGCGGCTTACCCCTGGAGAACCGGTGAGTGTCACCTGCAACTCACCATTCGGGCTACTCTCGCCCTCCACTCGTTCTCTGGGTCCTACGTAGAGGCGATCTGTTCCCAGGCTGTCAGTCGACTCCTCAGCCCCATCAGATCCACAACCTCCTGGTTCTTTGCGTTGTCTCGGTGTCACAGTACAAACTGGGATCGCCACCGGTGCGATTCCCTTCTCGTCCCCACAGGCGTTCAAATCTTCGCCTGTCTCCTCGTGTTGTTCTGGGCACTCTTCGCCTTTCACGAGATGCGGAAGGACATACCCTCCACACGCGTCATTCCCCAAGATGACCTGCGCCTCCATCTTGGGCATTGATGTACAGACTCCCACCTCTAGGGTCTGGCAGCCATAATCGGAATTTAAAGTTACCTGGTGTAGGGGCATCCTCACTGGGCCTCCCACAGTGGTCACACTTGCCACCCCCACACTGGTGCTCTTGTAACCCTCGGGGAACAGGGTTTCACTTACCAGGGTAAAGTCAGCCCCGGTGTCTCTTAGCATCTTCACGGGGATGGGGTCTGCGACCCCCATCCTTACGGTTCCTTGACACATGAACGGGTGAACTTTCTTCTCCCCATTCAGCACGGGTTCATCCCGCACTCTCTCGGCCCTCTGGTCCTCGAACATCACTAAAGCAACGTGTCCCCGCTGCTTAGGGCGTCTGCATTCCCGCGCGACGTGTCCGAATATTCCGCAGTTGTAGCAGCGGCCCCTCGGCGGAGACCATCCGCCACCGCTCGTCTTAGCACTGCCTCCAGAGACCGTCACCCCCTGTGTCTTTCCCGCCTCACTTGTCGTTTCTTTCCCTGCAGTAACAGTTCCCGAGCTCTCAGCTTGGTTCTCCCCTATCGGCTCTACAACACCTTTTGTTCCTCGGGTGTTCCAACTTGAGAAATGGGATTTGGGAGAACTCGCTCCTGTCCTCCATCCATCCGTCCTTCTATAACTCCTATCGTTTCCGACGTATGCGGGTGGTCGGTTCTGTCCCTCTCGGCGTGGGCGTAGGGCTTCTTCTAGCATGTCGGCCCGGTCGGCTGCGGCCCTCAGGTCCTTTATGTCCGCCTCCTTTACCCTCATCCTGATCTCAGGAGAGAGCACGGACATAAACTTTTCCATGGCCATTAGTTCCTTGACCTCTTCGACCGACCTTGCTTCTTCAGAGTCCAGCCACTTAAGGAGCTTTCTTTCAATGTCCCTCGCCGTCTCCGCATACGATTTTCCTGGCAACCGGGTACATTCTCTAAACCTCTTTCTGTAACACTCTGGCGTGAGCTTAAAGGAACGGAGCACAGCTCGTTTTACCGCATCGTAGTTAGTGCATTCTTGGAAGTCGAGCATAGTGAAGGCTTGGCGAGCTTCCCCTGTGAGCCTTCCTTGGACCAACTCCGCCCACTCCGCCCTCGGCCACCTCTTCATAGCAGCAACTCTCTCAAAGTGATCGAAGAAACTTTCGGCTTCACTAGGCACAAAGACCGGCAGGTCTCGTTCCCTCACTCGTCGGTCTTCCTGTGGCGGGGCAGCGGCACCTAGTCCCAGTTCAGCTCGCTTCAGCTCCACCTCCTGGTTGGCTTCTATTTCCATTTGTCTCAGCCTAACTTCTTGCTCTCGTTCTTCCCTGCGCAGCTGTGCTTCTCGTTCTTGCTCTTCCCGGCGCAGCTGTGCTTCTCGCTCTTGCTCTTCCCGGCGCAGCTGTGCTTCTCGTTCCTCACGCTTCGTCTGTGCTTCTCGCTCCTGTTCCTCCTGGCGCAGCTGTGCTTCTCGCTCTTGCTCTTCCCGGCGCAGCTGTGCTTCTCGCTCTTGCTCTTCCCGGCGCAGCTGTGCTTCTCGCTCTTGCTCTTCTTTGCGCTGTTGTGCCTCTTCTCTCCTCAGCTGCGCTTCTGCTTCTCGCTCTTCTTTGCGCTGCTGTGCTTCTGCTTCTCGCTCTTCTTTGCGCTGCTGTGCTTCTCGCTCTTCTTTACGCTGCTGTGCCTCTCGCTCTTCTTTACGCTGCTGTGCCTCTAGCTGCAGCTTCATTATTTCCAGCTTAATGCTGTGCCTGCTGCCGCTGGATCCCCTGCTGCTTCCACCAATACTCAGGTGCTCACCCTCACTGGCAGGTGTTTGGGGCCGTTCCTCCCCCAAAGCTTCGTCTCGAGCCTTTAGCTGAGCCATTATCTCTAGTCTTCTTTCACCAACTCGGGCAGATTTCAGCTTTATTCCAAAATGATCCGCTATAGCCTGTAACTGTGCCTTGGTGCACTCTTCCAGCACCTGTTCGTCTCTAGAGTCAATAAACCTCGCTACTTTATCATCCTCCATCTTGTGCTACGAGTGTTAACCTGCACCTGATCTCTAACACCACTGCCAAGTACCACTGCAACCTTTGCTCCGATATATATCCTGGCGAGGTCGCCAATGTTGGGGGTTTCACCTCTCTATTATTCTCTACCCTTACTCTGGGGTGAGCAATAGTTACGCTCAAGGTAACTCACCGTAGCCCTGCGGGTCTTCCCTCGATCCTCACGGCGCCACTGCACGCCAGGAGAGTCTCCCAGTCAATCTCAACGGCCTCTTATTAAGAAAGAGTGAGAACACGACTCGTTCACCTCGACTGTCGTGTGCCCTCCCCAACAATAGGGCTCTACGGTTAAACACAAGATCGCCAACTGGTGTTTAAGGTGGCCAGTAACACCCTCAGTGGACTGGTGTATTCAGTGGTAGCCTTGGCAAGGTCACACTCAAAGATCAGGAATCAGGCAGGTACTTATTGTTATCACTCTATGCTTACAGGTATAGTATAGCCACAAGATCAATGGAGGGGATGATAAAAACACAAAGAGAGTTTTGTATTTTACTTAAAATGTATGAAAGATGTCACAAGGCCACACAATAATCATAAATCAACTGATCCTGACTCGGCCGGTAATTCCCACGGATATTATGCGACCGCTAGAGGGCAACACTCTCCCCTCCTCATCAAGTGTCAAGAACAGCTGATCGCAATGGACTCTCCGCGCGAAATTTGCTTGTTTGCTAGATTCACGCGCGCGGTTTCTTTAAATTCTCCAATATTACTAGAAACTCGCACACTCTATATTGGCACAAATAAACCGAATTACTTAGTTACACTGTACTCAGGCTCAAACAGTCTTTTCTACAATCAATTCTACAATGATTCACTGTAATGGTCTTACACTGTTATTTATCCAACAATATATAATGAAATATTAACACGGGAGTTTTCAGTACTTTCTCTCGTGGGCGATAACGCAATGATTCACTGTACTCACAAATGATTATTCACTGAATGGACATAGACATATATATGGTATATAAATCAATCATCAATACATGGAAAATAAATAGTTTCTGGGCACATAGCCTAACCTCCAAATACCGGCATAATATTATATATAATTTACCACTATATGTTCATATCAAAATCTATAGAAAGATATACACAACACAGTAAATTTATCACTGGTTCCTGGTGCCTGTACACACCAATAATCAACATGAATAATACAAGTACTCTTGATAGTACTGTCTAGCACACTGGTGCTTTACCGTGACATAGGTGAGACTTGCTCACGACATATAAAATCTTCAGGCTAGATAATATAGCCAAATAATATAGCTAACTAAAGGGGAATGGGGAGGGAACTAGAACCACCTACTTCACCCTATCCTCCGATGAGAGTCGAGATGTAGCTCCTGGTCCTCGTGTCGGGAACGCCCCCACACTACACGTCGTTGTGTCCTACCAGAGCCTCTCGTCGTCCCACCGTTTAGCGCGTCGTCTCCGTGCCTCCTCACTGCAGGTCCGTCCTCCTCCTTGACTTCTTGAAGGTTGGAGTCGGTCTCCTGGCCGTCGTCTTCTCCCAGCAACGGCTGTCGCCTACGTCTCAGCTACAGTCGTCCGGGTTCCCCAAATAGTCCTCTCTTCCTCAGCTACCCAGTGGCTCTGTCAGCCACTACGCTGTCACGAACTGGTGAATTGCCACAGACGTCACGTACGTCACTGCACGGCTTCACTGCTACTGGCACAGTACCTGACTGGAGCACTTGTTGCTCAAATAACCGTCAATTCCCTCTTCTGGTTCAACACATGAACTAGGGAAGACTTCTCAGAGTACTGGCGGACTTCAGGTGACGCGTAAATCCACGGTAGTGGGAAACAGCTGTCCGACAGACAGGACCACTCGTCGCACGTCCGACCTCTATGACGTGTCGTGTCTGACTGCTGGCGCCAGCCCGGCGCGCTGGCCGGACCCCCTTCCTTCGTGACGTCACTTTCGCCACGGGAGGTTTTCATTGGCTCCCGGTGCCACACTGCTGTCGGTGACCAATCCGGTGCCACTGACGTCACACGGTTTTGGCGGGAGATCAGAGAAGCCAGCGCCATCTTGGCTCCCTAAAGGGCCTATACCACAGGCCAAAATATTACTATTTCACAAATTTCTCGGCTCTCCGAGAACACTTCACTCTCTCCCATATATCAAATTGTAGCCTGCAACGTAGAGAACGCTTGGGAAACGCAGACATGACTCTTACTGCAGGCGTGGGAGAATTATAAGGGGGGGAACTCCGTCACAACTGGCTGGTGTACTAACTAGTGTACTAACTGGTGTACTAACTGGTGTACTGGCTGGTGTACTGACTGGTGTACTAACTGGTGTACTAACTGTTGTACTAACTAGTGTACTGACTGGTGTACTGGCTGGTGTACACTAACTGGTGTACTAGCTAGTGTACTGACTGGTGTATTGGCTGGTGCAATAACTGGTGTACTAACTAGTGTACTGACTGGTGTACTAACTGGTGTACTAACTGTTGTACTAACTAGTGTACTGACTGGTGTACTGGCTGGTGCAATAACTGGTGTACTAACTAGTGTACTGGCTGGTGTACTAACAGGTGTACTGGCTGGTGTACTGGCTGGTGTACTGGCTGGTGTACTGGCTGGTGTACTGACTGGTGTACTGGCTGGTGTACTAACTGGTGTACTGGCTGGTGTACTGGCTGGTGTACTGACTGGTGTACTGGCTGGTGTACTGGCTGGTGTACTGGCTGGTGTACTGGCTGGTGTACTGGCTGGTGTACTGACTGGTGTACTAGCTGGTGTACTGGCTGGTGTACTAACTAGTGTACTGACTGGTGTACTGGCTGGTGTACTAACTGGTGTTCTGGCTGGTGTACTAACTGGTGTACTGGCTGGTGTACTGGCTGGTGCAATAACTAGTGTACTAACTAGTGTACTTGCTGGTGTACTAACTGGTGTACTGGCTGGTGTACTGGCTGGTGTACTGGTTGGTGTACTGGCTGGTGCAATAACTGGTGTACTGGCTGGTGTACTAGCTGGTGCAATAACTGGTGTACTGGCTGGTGTACTGGCTGGTGCAATAACTGGTGTACTGGCTGGTGTACTAGCTGGTGCAATAACTGGTGTACTGGCTGGTGTACTGGCTGGTGTACTGACTGGTGTACTGGCTGGTGTACTGGCTGGTGTACTGGCTGGTGTACTGGCTGGTGTACTGGCTGGTGTACTGACTGGTGAACTAGCTGGTGTACTGGCTGGTG
Organism: Procambarus clarkii; assembly: GCF_040958095.1. Lineage (NCBI taxonomy): Eukaryota > Metazoa > Arthropoda > Malacostraca > Decapoda > Cambaridae > Procambarus > Procambarus clarkii. The sequence goes on along the minus strand of NC_091205.1, from coordinate 4,774,886 downwards.
TACTATCTAGTGTACTGACTGGTGTACTGGCTGGTGTACTAACTGGTGTACTGGCTGGTGTACTGGCTGGTGTACTAACTGGTGGACTGGCTGGTGTACTGGCTGGTGCAATAACTAGTGTACTAACTAGTGTACTGGCTGGTGTACTAACTGGTGTACTGGCTGGTGCAATAACTGGTGTACTGGCTGGTGTACTGGCTGGTGCAATAACTGGTGTACTGGCTGGTGTACTAGCTGGTGCAATAACTGGTGTATTGGCTGGTGTACTGGCTGGTGCAATAACTGGTGTACTGGCTGGTGTACTGGCTGGTGTACTGACTGGTGTACTGGCTGGTGTACTGGCTGGTGTACTGGCTGGTGTACTGGCTGGTGTACTGACTGGTGTACTGGCTGGTGTACTAACTGGTGTACTGGCTGGTGTACTGGCTGGTGTACTGGCTGGTGTACTGGCTGGTGTACTGACTGGTGTACTAGCTGGTGTACTGGCTGGTGTACTAACTAGTGTACTGACTGGTGTACTGGCTGGTGTACTAACTGGTGTACTGGCTGGTGTACTAACTAGTGTACTGGCAGGTGTACTGGCTGGTGTACTAACTGGTGTACTGGCTGGTGTACTAACTAGTGTACTGACTGGTGTACTGGCTGGTGTACTAACTGGTGTACTGGCTGGTGTACTAACTGGTGTACTGGCTGGTGTACTGGCTGGTGTACTAACTGGTGTACTGGCTGTTGTACTGGCTGGTGCAATAACTGGTGTACTAACTGGTGTACTAACTGGTGTACTGACTGGTGTACTAACTGGTGGACTAACTGGTGTACTAACTGTTGTACTACCTAGTGTACTGGCTGGTGTACTAACTGGTGTACTGACTGGTGTACTGGCTGGTGTACTAACTGGTGTACTAACTGGTGTACTAACTGGTGTACTAGCTGGTGTACTGACGGGAGTACTAACTGGTGTGCTAACTGGTGTATTAACTGGGGTACTAACTGGTGTACTAACTGATGTACTAACTGGTGAAATGGCTTGTGTATTGGCTGATGTACTGGCTTTAGTACAGGCGGGTGTACTAACTGGTATACTAACTGGTGTACTAACTGGTGTACTAACTGGTGTACTAACTGGTGTACTGACTGGTATACTGGCTGGTGTACTAACTAGTGTACTGGCTGGTGTACTGACTGGTGTACTGACTGGTGTACTAACTGGTGTACTAACTGGTGTACTAACTAGTGTACTGGCTGGTGTACCAACTAGTGTACTGGCTGGTGTACTAACTGGTGTACTAACTGGTGTACTAACTGGTGTACTGGCTGGTGTACTGACTGGTGTACTAACTGGAGTACTAACTGGTGTGCTAACTGGTGTACTAACTGGTGTACTAACTGGTGTACTAACTGGTGTACTGGCGGGAGTACTAACTGGTGTGCTAACTGGTGTATTAACTGGGGTACTAACTGGTGTACTAACTGATGTACTAACTGGTGAAATGGCTTGTGTATTGGCTGATGTACTGGCTTTAGTACAGCCGGGTGTACTAACTGGTATACTAACTGGTGTACTAACTGGTGTACTAACTGGTGTATTAACTGGTGTACTGGCTGGTATACTGGCTGGTGTACTAACTAGTGTACTGACTGGTGTACTAGCTGGTGTACTAACTAGTGTACTAACTAGTGTACTGGCTGGTGTACTAACTAGTGTACTAACTAGTGTACTAACTGATGTACTAACTGGTGTACTAACTGGTGTACTGACTGGTGTACTAACTGGTGTACTAACTGGTGTACTAACTAGTGTACTGGCTGGTGTACTAACTAGTGTACTGGCTGGTGTACTAACTAGTGTACTAACTGGTGTACTAACTGGTGTACTGGCGGGAGTACTGGTGTACTAACTGGTGTACTAACTGGTGTACTGGCGGGAGTACTAACTGGTGTGCTAACTGGTGTATTAACTGGGGTACTAACTGGTGTACTAACTGATGTACTAACTGGTGAAATGGCTTGTGTATTGGCTGATGTACCGGCTTTAGTACAGGCGGGTGTACTAACTGGTATACTAACTGGTGTACTAACTGGTGTACTAACTGGTGTACTAACTGGTGTATTAACTGGTGTACTGACTGGTATACTGGCTGGTGTACTAACTAGTGTACTGACTGGTGTACTAGCTGGTGTACTAACTAGTGTACTAACTAGTGTACTGGCTGGTGTACTAACTAGTGTACTAACTAGTGTACTAACTGGTGTACTGGCTGGTGTACTGACTGGTGTACTGACTGGTATACTGGCTGGTGTACTAACTAGTGTACTGGCTGGTGTACTAACTAGTGTACTGACTGGTGTACTGACTGGTATACTGGCTGGTGTACTAACTAGTGTACTGACTGGTGTACTAGCTGGTGTACTAACTAGTGTACTAACTAGTGTACTGGCTGGTGTACTAACTAGTGTACTAACTAGTGTACTAACTGGTGTACTGGCTGGTGTACTGACTGGTGTACTAACTGGTGTACTAACTAGTGTACTGGCTGGTGTACTAACTAGTGTACTGGCTGGTGTACTAACTAGTGTACTAACTGGTGTACTAACTGGTGTACTGGCTGGTGTACTGACTGGTGTACTAACTGGTGTACTAACTGTTGTACTAACTAGTGTACTGACTGGTGTACTGGCTGGTGTACACTAACTGGTGTACTAGCTAGTGTACTGACTGGTGTATTGGCTGGTGCAATAACTGGTGTACTAACTAGTGTACTGACTGGTGTACTAACTGTTGTACTAACTGTTGTACTAACTAGTGTACTGACTGGTGTACTGGCTGGTGCAATAACTGGTGTACTAACTAGTGTACTGGCTGGTGTACTAACAGGTGTACTGGCTGGTGTACTGGCTGGTGTACTGGCTGGTGTACTGGCTGGTGTACTGACTGGTGTACTGGCTGGTGTACTAACTGGTGTACTGGCTGGTGTACTGGCTGGTGTACTGACTGGTGTACTGGCTGGTGTACTGGCTGGTGTACTGGCTGGTGTACTGGCTGGTGTACTGGCTGGTGTACTGACTGGTGTACTAGCTGGTGTACTGGCTGGTGTACTAACTAGTGTACTGACTGGTGTACTGGCTGGTGTACTAACTGGTGTTCTGGCTGGTGTACTAACTGGTGTACTGGCTGGTGTACTGGCTGGTGCAATAACTAGTGTACTAACTAGTGTACTGGCTGGTGTACTAACTGGTGTACTGGCTGGTGTACTGGCTGGTGTACTGGTTGGTGTACTGGCTGGTGCAATAACTGGTGTACTGGCTGGTGTACTAGCTGGTGCAATAACTGGTGAACTGGCTGGTGTACTGGCTGGTGCAATAACTGGTGTACTGGCTGGTGTACTAGCTGGTGCAATAACTGGTGTACTGGCTGGTGTACTGGCTGGTGTACTGACTGGTGTACTGGCTGGTGTACTGGCTGGTGTACTGGCTGGTGTACTGGCTGGTGTACTGGCTGGTGTACTAACTGGTGTACTGGCTGGTGTATTGGCTGGTGTACTAACTGGTGTACTGGCTGGTGTACTGGCTGGTGCAATAACTGGTGTACTAACTGG